>NC_047557.1:70818078-71118078 GCF_012275295.1 Melopsittacus undulatus | reverse complement strand
CACAAACAAATTGCAATTTCCACAGTTAGAACTAAACTGGTGATTGCCTGATCATTGGATACAGTTTGGTTTACAGTTTACTTAAAGTGCAGTTTAGACCATGGAGTTTTCAATAGTGAAATTTCCCGTGCTCCTCTTTCCAACTTCTCTCAAATTGCTGGGCCATATTTCCCACTCCAACTTTCCTTTCCTTGGATTAAAACATCCAAATTTAAGTTTGCCGTGTCATCGGTGAATTCCCTAGACCAAAGACACAAGAATGGGAATCTCCATGCTCAGAGCACTCAGCACAGCCCTCCTGAGCAGGCATGTTGCCAGCATGCACTAACAGTTTCATGGATCACTGTACCAGGTTATGTCTTGATACAAAGACAGATGTCACTAACACTACAAAAAATTTTGCTGAGAAGGTGATCTGAAAGGCAGTCTAAAATCCAGGTTTGTCATCTCCATTTTTGTGACAGTGAAATTTTACTGGTTCAGTTAAAAACCTTGCTAGAAGTGTTCTTAATGTCAAAGGTATCAATATTGTCTTTTTCCAGTGCTAAAGTCCTGTATTGCAGAATAGCCAGAAATGACTCATTAAATAAAGAGGGAACATAAGCATAGGATTCTCTTTGAACCTGGGGAAAAGACAAATCTGTTTTCCTGCTGTTGCAGAGATTATGCTGTATGAGTTATGCCCTCATTTTTAACACTTAGAATGTCTTGATTCCAGCTGGAAAAGGCTACGCCAACTATATTGTTTAATAAGGGATTACTGTCTTTGTTTGTTTGTTTGTTATTTGGTCAGCTGGCTTCCATCTTTGAGTTGGAGCTTGATCTTCACCTTATCGCTGTGTTCTTTAAACCTTGATTGCAAGCTTGTATTGCCAGAAGGTGGTTCAAGTAAACCCAACTAATTTATGGTTTATTTGTAACAGTGGAAATTGCAAATTTAATTTTAAAGGGTAAGGGCAGGAAAGCACTGTACACTAAAGCAAGTTTGAAGTATGTTGAGGGTTCCCTGCCAAGCCGCATGTCTCTTTATAGACATTAGAAACAGACTAGACCTGCAAAATAGTGCAAGTGAATGTCCAGTTAAAGGAATGCTGCCTTTCTGATTGTTGTCAGACTATGACACTGTCCTTGGGATCCTGTTAAACCTAGCTGTAATTGAAGCAAAGACAGGGTGGGGAGGGTGGTATTTGATGACTGCTTTCTGTACAGATAACTTTTGTGAGGAAAAAAAACAACCCTGACCTGTCCACCAGCTTTCATGTCACCATTTCGTGAATTCCTCTCATTTTCTGTTAGCATATGTCCAAAACTTCCAAGGCTGGTCTGTAGCTGTGAACAGCAGAATAGCATGCCCTGGCTTTCTCTGAGTTTGTATCTGCCCTTGCCTACCAAACCTTTCTCATTTTAATTGCTCTCTTACCTGCTCAGTGCCTTATTTTTCTTTCCTCCAAAAGCCTGCACTTTTGCATTCCAGGTCTTCTGGGGAAAAAGGACTGAATCTGACTCTTTTCATCATTGGCCAAACTGGAGAATTTTAAAGCTACTTCCAGTTTGGCCAATTTCAAACAAACTTGTGAGTGGGTTGAGAAAGGATGCACAATGCTGCAGCATAAACCTTGCTGTTAACCAGAGTAACCTGTGTAACTTGTCTGAGTTCAAATGTTGGTTATCAGCAGGTTTTGACTTTAGCTTCTGGGAATTTTTGCAGTATCATTGAGGCTGTAAAACTCAACCTTAAAATACAAAAAATACCGAAACAGAATATATAAATGGGTTCTTTGTATATCCATTGTTCTCCTTCGATTTGCAATTATCTGCTGTTACTGCTATAGTTTTATTACTGCTGTGTGGCTAAGTCTGAGGTAAACTTTTACTCCAGAGTTCTTTTGTCATGCTAGACAATTATCTAATTAAGCAATCTTTAGTTATCTTTAATGAGTTGTTCAAACCTCAAACATTATGGCCTGGTATTTAAAAGTAGTAAGTATTGATTTTAGTCATAGGTAATCATGCTTTGAATTTATGTAATACTCTAAAGGTAGTGGGGGGGATAGATAGGTGTAAATCGTCTTTTTTACTTGCACCTCTAGTTTTAAAGTGTGGTGTCCTTGATAGGTGGTGAATATTCAGAATTAATTTTATTTGGGAAGAGGTTTGGCATGGCTTTCATTGCTCCCTTTTCATCATATAGAATTGTTTACCTCAAATTAGTAGAGCCATATTATTACAGCTCCAACATCTTATAGTTGCATTGGTATGTTTAAGGCTACTGGTTTGGACTGTTGCTGTGTGCACTGGCAATTTATTGTGTGCTGAATGATTTCAACCTAAGTATGTTTCTGCAAAATAGACACATTAAACAATATGTAATTACTCTGTCATTCATTCCCCTTCAGGGACTGTAACTTAAGTGTCATGAGATTATTTATTTATTTAGTGGTCTCCAGAATCATACCTATTTTGTTCAGTTATCAGAGTAAATGCTGAAGGCCTACTATAAAATAATTCGCTCTTTTCTATACTTTTACTACGTTTCTACAAAAGGTGCTGCTTTGAAGTGTTCTAGTTGTGTATTATTTGCCATTTTGTTTGGATCATTAGGAAAATAATGCCATAACACATGCAAAAGCAATAGATGTGGCATTGCAGAGTGTACCTTAGGAGATTTTCTGAGGAGTTTGAAGGAACTGAGGAAGAACTGATGAGGAACAAAGGATAGGCTTTTGCTTGAAAGTGAAAAGTGGTTTCCTTGAGCTGGGTTTTCTGCTGGGGTCTGCACTGTCTGATGTCTCCTCTGCACTGTAAAACCAGGAGTCACTTGTTTGCATTTATGGGATTATTCTGGGGTTTTGATTTAATTTCTGTATCTTTTGTCTGGACAAAAGGCCATGTTTTAAAGCATACCTGGAAAAAAAAGTTACATTTAGCTTGCAGTCAAATGTTCTGCTCACACCTTCTTGCTTTTTTATGTATTTGACCTTGTAATCTTGTGATCTCAATATTTTTCTAAAAGCCTAAATCAACACCAATATCTGCTATGAAAGTATGCTTTCTTACATTGACCTTTCTAAATGGTATACAAACAGGAAAATTGTTTCTTGGCTTTCCATTTCTCTAGATTCAGTTGAGTCTGTTTTGGGGAGAGTTGAGGGTAGAAATTTCTTGGTTCTGTCCCTGCACTGTTCCAGGTATGGTATTAATGTATACTTTGTTATGTCTCAGCAAGCTTCTCATAGGACTTTTCCAGCCTCATTAATTCTGTTATTCTGTGAATTTGTTGGGGTAGCAAAATAAGTGGAAACTGGCTACAATAAAAGACTCTGAAAGCCTGGAGCTCAAGGAGCTGTTGGTTTTGTTTTGTTGGAGTTTGGTTTTACTTGTTCGATTATTTTTGTGTGTGCGTGTGGTTTTTTTTTTTTTTTGTTAATTGTTGCTGTTTTGAGAGATGATGTCCTGTTCTAGCAAAGGCCAATCTTTGAAGATACTCTCTTTCCCTAAAAGATTAATTTATAGCTTATCTGTTTGGATGAAGATATTACTTTAAATAAATAGTGGAATAGTTACATAAACTAGTAGAAAGGTTGGTAAAAGATCTTGAAATGTAGGCTCCTGTCTTGCTACTTTTATTCTGTATTTATTATTTATATTTTATTCTGCACTGTTTGACAATAGGAAAAAGAGAAATATAACACCTATTTTCAAGAAGGGGAAAATGGATGACCCAGGGAATTACAGACCAGTCAGTCTCACCTCTGTTCCTGGCAAAATCTGGGAGCAGATTCTCCTGGAAGACATGCTAAGGCACATGAAAAACATCCAGGTGCTTGGTGACAGCCAGCATGGCTTCACTAAGGGGAAATCCTGCCTGACCAATTTGGTGGCCTTCTATGACGGGGCTACGGAACTGATGGACAGGGCAGAGCAGTTGATGTCATCTACCTGGACTTGTGCAAAGCTTTCGACACTGTCCCACATGACATCCTTGTCTCCCAGTTGGAGAGACATCAATTTGATAGGTGGACCACTTGTTGGATAAAGAACTGGATGGATGGGTGCATGCAAAGAGTTGTGCTCTATAGCTCAATGTCTAGCTGCAGACCAGTAGCGAGTGGTGTTCCTCAGGGATCGGTGTTGGGACCGGCCTTGTTCAGCGTCTTTGTCAGTGACATGGACAGTGGGATTGAGTGCGCTCTCAGCAAGTTTGCTGATGACACCAAGCTGTGTGGTTTGGTTGATATGCTGGAGGGAAGGAATGCCGTCCAGAGGGACCTTGACACGCTTGTGAGGTGTGCTGATGCCAGCCTTATGAAATTTAACCAAGCCAAATGCAAGGTCCTACACCTGGGTTGGAGCAATCCCAGGCACAGCTACAGGATGGGCAGAGAAGAGATTCAGAGCAGCCCTGAGGAGAAGGACTTGGGGGTGTTGGGTGACAAGAAGCTTCCCATGACCTGCAATGTGCAGATGCAGCCCAGAAACAACCCGTGTCCTGGGCGGCATCCAGAATGTGAGCAGCAGGTGGAGGGAGGAGGTTCTCCCCCTCTGCACCGCTCTGTGAGACACCCCACCACTGCAATCCTGCATCCAGCTCTGGAGCTGCTCCACAGGAGGGCTGTGGAGCTGTTGGAGCGGGTCCAGAGGAGGCCATGGGGATGCTGCTCGGGCTGCAGCAGCTCTGCTATAGAGACAGGCTGAGAGAGCTGGGCTCTTCAGCCTGGAGAAGAGAAGGCTCTGGGGAGACCTTAGAGCAGCTCCCAGTGCCTGAAGGGGTTACAGGAAACATGGAGAGGGGCTTTTGACAAGGGCCTGTAGGAACCGGAAAAAGGAAATGGCTTTAACCTGGCAGAGGGGAGACTGAGATTAGACATTAGGGAAAAATCCCTTTCTGTGAGGAAGCAACCTGGCACACGTTGCCCAGAGAAGCTGTGGCTGCACCATTGCCACGGTTTAAGCCCAGCTGTAACTCAGAACCTTGCAGCCACTTGCTTACTCACCCCCTTCATCCTCCACACTTCCCTTTGGGCAGAATGGGGAGGAGAATCAAAAGGATGTAATTCCCACAGGTTGAGATAAGAAAAGTCCAGTAACTAAGGTATAACACAAAACCACTGCTGCTACCACCAGTAATAATAATGATAAGGGAAACAACAAGGGGAGAGAATACAAAACTAAAAGGGGAAGAGAAAAACAACAATAAACAGAAGTGCTGCATAATACAATTGGTCACTATCTGCCCACCCATACTCACCCTGACCACAGCAGCGATCTGGGCCTTGTGGGTAACTCCCCCCAGTTTCTATACTGGGCACGACGTCTTGTGGTATGGAATACCTCTTTGGGTAGGTCACATCGGGGGTCCTGTCTTTGCTTTTTCCTGGCTTCTTGTGCCCCTTGTCACTGGAAGAGCATGAGAGACTGAAAAGTCCTTGATCAGGGTAAGTGCTACTGAGCAACAACTAAAACACGGGTGTGTTATCAGCATTGTTCTCAGGCTAAAGTTGAAACATAGCACTGCACCAGCTACTGAGAGTGAGAAAAAGAACTTTTACAGCTGAACCCAGGACCCACATCCCTGGCAGTGTTCAAGACCAGGTTGGATGGGGCTTGGAGGGGCACAAGTGGAATGCGCCCCTCACCATGGCAGAAGGGTGGAACTAGGTTAGATTTAAGATACCTTCCAACCCAGCCATTCTGTGATTCTCTGCAGGTGCCCAATCAAATTCATGGTCAAAGCATGGTAAAAAAGTAGTCTCAGTGAATGCTGTTGCTGACTCTATTAACAAAGGTGAGTGGGTGAAGTGTACTGTTGTGCTAGGGATGAGCACAGATGACTTTTAGATCTTTATGACCTGTTCTGAGCACATCACCTGTCAGCATCTGAGCTGGGCCTGGGCTTGAGTTCTCTACAGGGTTCCTGCACTGTCCACCCACGGGTGCACAGTGCTGGCAGCAGCCACGTGTGATTTTGTCCGTCTTCATACAAGCAATGCCTCACACAGTGAGGGCAGTATTGCAGAGACTCTTAGAGTCATTGAGTAGTTTGGGTTGGAAGGGTTTGCTCACTTTTATTGCCCTGCAACACTTAGCCAGGACATCTAGGTGACTGTTTGGCAAGGAACAGCTGCTGGTACGGCTGTTTACTTTCATTGAACTATGCCTGAAATATGTTCCATGTTTCACACAGCAGTATGGTCCATATTTTATACAACTGCCTAAAAGGAGGATGGAGCCAGGAGGTGGCTGGTCTCTGCTTCCAGGGAACAAGTGACAGGACAAGAAGAAATGGCCTCAAGCTGTGCCGGGGGACATTTAGACTGGATATTAGGAGCAATTTCTTCCCTGGAAAGGGTGGTCAGGCATTGGAGCAGGCTGCCCAGGGCAGTGGTGGGATCACTGTCCCTGGCAGTGTTCACAAACTGTGTAGAGAAGGCCCTTAGTGACATGTGTCAGTGGTGGACTTGGCAGTGCTGGGGTAAAGGTTGGACTTGATGATCTTAAGGGTCTTTTCAACCCAATTGATTCAATGGTTTTAAGACCTATCAGCTACATACAAGATACATGTTTTGCATGTGGCTTTACATTGTTATAAACACCAAAACTGAATTTAGCTGACAGGAGATCTAATTTTAGCCAGTCCTGTACAACTTTTGTAAACAGTGAAGCTTCTTTAAACTTGATTGTTTTTTCATTGTTGGTGCTATGAATTTGTGTGTCTATAGCGATATAAATGCCAAATCATAGGGATATGTGAAATTAAGCCAGTCTTGAACATTGTTGAACAGGAGTGCAAAGTACAACTGTGAGTGTTCTGGATTTGTTCCACCTGCTTGCTGCAGTTGTGTACTCCCAAATGTGTGCATTTGTATGTCAGACAGCAAGATCTTCTTTCTTAACATGTATCAATTTGAATTCTATTAGACAGTTAATCAGTTTATTTGTCTAATAGATGTCAGATCTTTAAAAGACAGTGTATCTTTAATTTTGGCACATGTAAGGACCTCTTCTGGTAGCATGGAAGATTTACTTCAGTAGTAACCTCTCCTATCTCTTGTGTTCAGTGGTATCTGGTTTCTGTTCATTTCTGTCAAGGATAGGTCTGCTTTTCAACTACATGCTGAGTGTATTGCTGACAATAATGAATTAGCTTTATTTAAAGTAACCTAAAATTAAAGGAGCTTGTAGTCTTTGAAATTACTGAACAGACCCTGGAAGAGAAAAAAATGTGTGTGACCTGTGGCTGTTGGCAGAAGTTCTACCTACTTTTTTGTTTAATGCCAGCCAAGATTTTCAGAATGAATAAAGCCACGTTACTGACAAACAGGAGTAACTGGTGTGTCAGTAAGTTGTTGTGGTTTTTGGTTTGTGTTTTGTTTATTTTGTGTGTGTGTGGGAGGGTGTGATAACTGTTTAAATAATTTGATTTATTATGCTGAGGGAGAAGGTACTATATATTTTACACATATCACCCCTGTTACTCATACATACTTGTCTTGAAAAATAAAGAAATTTAAAATAAATGTAAATGAAAGCTGTCTGTCCTCGTAAGTCCTTGTAAGTCAAACACTGCTGTTGCATGAGCCAACATAGACAGCAGAGTTACTGAAAAGTCTTCAACGGTTTTTCTTGCCCCTGCAGTGGATAGAAAAGGAAGTTAAACATCATCTGAACTACCTACAGCATACAATCCAAAACATGGATTACAACAGTGTAAAGTATAGCCATGACAATCTCCACCCCAGTCCCTTTGGCCCAGTTTATAGGGTTTAATATTGCAGTGAACTCCTACCCTTGCCATGCTCCCACAGTGCCTCTCCGATTGGATGTGATCCGTCAAGAAGCAGTCTAATGTGGTTCTCTTCATGTGGTACAGTCCTTCAGGAACAGGCTGTTCCAGTGCGAGTCCTCCGCAGGGCCCCATGTCCTGGCAGACAGCCTGCTCCTACATGGCTGTCACAAATGGATGATTTAGTTCCTTGAAGAAGTACTAGAAAAGGTGTTAGCAAAAGGGCTTTTGATATGGTTGATGTAAAAGTGTGAGTTAAAGCTCAATGGCAGCCTACACTCCATTACTCTATTGCACAATCATTTAAAAGTGATTCAAAGTTACCAAGGCACAAATCAGAGTTTCCATACTACAAGTTTATGTACAATATTAGTTGCTTACCAAAGATCATTGGTAACCTTGGTAGCTGCATTCCCAGCTCAAGGGGAGGTAGCCACATGCAGCTACGCTGCTTAGCAGGGAGAACTCAGAGAAGGTTCACTTAGGCTCTCATATTTGTGGAATAAGGTGATTGGCTAATAGTCAAATTACATCGGATGGGAAAGGTATGCATGAGACTCCTTGTACCCACAACTTTCTTTGTTCCTTGATAAATGAGTCTTGGAAAAGCCACTCAGTATTTGTGTGTTAATTGCATGGTCCATGTTCTAAGGTCATATGCACCAATGCTCACTGTGTCACTCTGCTCCTTTGTGGGTCCTCAGAGAGCAGATTGCAACTTGAGGAGTTGCTGGCCTGGCTACAGTTGTGACTTTACCCCCTTTGGAGCTTGATCAAAACCGCTGCTAATTTAATTAAGGGGTCAAGTGCATCCACCATAGTGGTACCCCTCCACGTGCCACAGCTCCTAATGGGCGCCTGCTCTGGTGAGGGTGTTCCAAAGGGCTGCAGCTTCTTTATAGCAATTCCATTTTATCCTGTGAACTGCTCTCATTTTCCCATATGTAGGGGTGACTTCTAGAAAAGAAACTCTAGCTTTTTCTTGATTATTTGTATATGTTCTATATACTCTGAATATCATACTTTATAGAAACCCCTTATGTCAGTGTAGTCTCAGGCAGTTGTGTTGTATATATCTTTCTAAAACTTCCACTTAACATTAAGACTTGCTCTGCTGAAATACTGTTGTATTATGCTCAGTTACCTTAGTGTTATTGTATTTTGTGATACTGAAAATCTGGATCTCTTTCTATAGATGCCATATTTCTAGCATTTTTCTGATATTTACAGAGTTACTACTTTTACTTTCATGGATGCTAGTTTTGAAAAAAATACAATATTCAGCTAGAAAAAAGTTTGATGTAAAAGGAACTGTAATAGTTGAGAATTCATTTATCTGCTTTTAGTACATGTTTTATATTGCTCAGTTGTTAACTAATGCTAAATGAAATTAGATTCAATGATTTGGTTCTTGTCTTCCACTCATTATCTTTTCTTTAATTAAGAAGTATTGTTATCTAAACCGTTTGGAACAAGGAAGGCTACAACATTAGTGTTGTAATGAACTCTAACAAACTTTCATTGAATTATTTTCATTAAATGAAGTTGCTTGTAATTTTCATGAAGCTCTAATGCTATAAATCTCAGTTTAACTACATCACTTTGGCTGGATCTGTGGGAGAATATTCCAGATTTTAACCTGGAATGGCTGTTAAGAGTATCCTACTACATACAGTTCAACAGAAAGTGTTCTGTATTTGGAAAGGATGGAATGACAACAGCTCTCTCCCTTACATTTCTCTCATAAAATACTCTGCTAGAAGATTGGTTGCTTGTAAGAAAACTATAGCATAACTGCTATAGCATATAGCATAACTGTTTCACTGCTAATAAGCATTCTTTTTTTTCCTAGCACCCATACATTTTGCTATTTAACAAGGTTAACTTATTTTCAAAGTACATTCCCAAGTGACAGTAATTCTGCTTTCTTTTTCTTTTATTATTTTTTTCCTGTACTGAAAGTAGTTCCCTTTATCCCATCCATCTAATGGTGTTCCTCTGTTAAAGAAAATTTTTTTAGGTGGGGTGGTAGGGTGGCCTTGGGTAGTGTTTGGATTGGCAGCATCCTATGCAGGTGTTAAGGAAATAGGAACTGTGATTTATTATTGCAGCATACTTACAAGCAGGTTGTATTGAACCAGGAACCACCATTTGCTGAACACTCTGCATAAACATGCATTGCAGTCCCATGGCCAAGTGTAGCTAAAAGTTTGCTAGCATTAGAAGTACTTCTACCGCTGTCCTCATTCCCAGCTACGTAATCCTGTTTCTTTCTGTTTTCCAGTGCTTATGTTCATCCATCTTTGGAAACCAGTTCAACTCACTAATCTGACAGAAAGCTAGGTTTCCTCTCCCTACAGTGGCCAGGGGCAGAAAAAGAGGAGGGAAAGGAGCATCCTATTTGATAACACTGAGCAACTCTCATGGCTCCATGCTCTCCATCAGTGACGCATCACTAATGTGCTCCATCACCTGTTTTCTGTGCTCTGTGAGTTCAGCTGCTCACTTAACTGTTCCCTAAATAACGTATTTTGCTTAGAGTGAACCAGTTTGTCGTGGTTTAAACCAAGTCCCCCAACTCCCGGAGAGTTAGGAAGGAAAATCCAAAGAATGTAGCCCCCACGGATTGAGATAAGAACGGTTTAATTGCTAAGGCATAACACAAAACCCCTACTGCCATTTACTACTACAAATAATAATGATACAGCAAACAGCAAGTGAAAAGAATACAACACCCCACTAGCCACCGACCCATAACTCACTCCACCGTGCCTGGCCGAGCACCATGTGCTCCCTCCTCCATTTTCCTCCAGAGCTCTCTCTCCAGCCTCTCTCTTTCCCAGTATTCATCCTGGGCATCACGTGCTATGGTATGGAATACCTCATTGCCTAGCCTGGGTCAGGTGTCCTGTCTCTCCTTCCTCCCGGACTCCCCTCCTCCACCTGGCTGGAAAAAACCTTGAACAAAAACACCCTCAAAACATGCTCAAACCATGACATTATCCACCCCTTATTCCATACCATTCACGTCATGCCCAGATCCTACTTTTCGAATACACCATCACTCTTAAGTCCACCCCTCGATCATGAGACATCTCTATGTTGCATCTCTGTACTGATAGCCTGAAGTATCTGGGCCCACCAGGCTCAAAATCATTCACCGTCCCCTTCAGCAGTTCTACAGCTTGCTGCTGGGGACTCCATACAGCTGCCTTCCACCTCCAATGCTTCCAAAGCACTGGAGGGGCCCAATGGATCAGATACCTGGCCATACTGTCCCACATGCCCTGCCACTCATGACTGTCCAGCCTTGGGGACAGTCTCCTGGTGCTCCTATATCCTTGTCTAACCCTAGACAAGACCCAAACCTGACTCTGCTTAACTTTTGGGATCAGACAAAATGATTGTGGATAGAACACACTCTGTGTGTATGCCACCATGCTGATCCCTATCACAATCAGCAGGCAGGTCCCAAGGGCACCCAAAAGCCATTCATAACCGTCAGAACTCTCAGGTGCTGCTGCTGCACTTGTCACTGGGGCTGATGTAGCTGCCCTGCTTGCCAGTTCTCCCACCACCAGCTTCTCTTCTCCTGAGTCCGGATCTTCCTTCTCTGCCTTGCTGGGAAGTGCTGCGTGGTCTCCTGTATCCTGCTGGGGCTCGGCGGGTGACTTCCAGGGAATATTCTCGGACGCTGCGGGGTTCGGAATGGCGGCAGGACTCGGTTCCTCCACTGCCTTGCTGGGAAGTGCTGCGTAGTCTCCTGCATACTGCTGGGGCTTGGCAGGCGACTTCCGGGGGACACTCTCGGCCTTTGGAGGGTTGGGAACGGCCGCGGGACTCACCCCCCTCGCTGCCTGATCCTGCAGCTCAGCTACCACCCCGCTCCGCTCCTCCCCCGCCTGTTCCCGCTGGTCTGCCACAGCCGTTTGGCTCCCTGTGCCGCTCTCCCTGGCAGCCTCAGCTGCCGGCAGCTCCCGGGGCCGCTCCTTCCTGGCTTCACGCAGCTCCACGCAGATGACGACGAGGATAAGGACAAGGACGGCGAAGAGCAGCGGGACGGCCTGGTACAAGTCGAAGTCCACGGCCAAGTCCATCCCCCCCTGCTGCCGGAGCCCCACCATATTACAAGCCTCCGACACAAAGTACAGTGAAACAAAAGCTTTAGCCCAAGCCCCATGATCGACAAACACAAACACATCCAATCCATACACAAAGTACCCGGCAAAATCCCAAAACAGCGAGATCCAGAGAAAAACCTCTAAGAGCCAATAAATCAGCATTGTGACAAGAGACCATAAATCCGCTCAGATCTGTTCTTATCTCAAACCCTTGGGCCCCACGTTGGGTGCCATTAATGTCGTGGTTTAAACCAAGTCCCCCAACTCCCGGAGAGTTAGGAAGGAAAATCCAAAGAATGTAGCCCCCACGGATTGAGATAAGAACGGTTTAATTGCTAAGGCATAACACAAAACCCCTACTGCCATTTACTACTACAAATAATAATGATACAGCAAACAGCAAGTGAAAAGAATACAACACTCCACTAGCCACCGACCCATAACTCACTCCACCCTGCCTGGCCGAGCACCATGTACTCCCTCCTCCATTTTCCTCCAGAGCTCTCTCTCCAGCCTCTCTCTTTCCCAGTATCCATCCTGGGCATCACGTGCTATGGTATGGAATACCTCATTGCCTAGCCTGGGTCAGGTGTCCTGTCTCTCCTTCCTCCCGGACTCCCCTCCTCCACCTGGCTGGAAAAAACCTTGAACAAAAACACCCTCAAAACATGCTCAAACCATGACACAGTTTAAAACAGAATAATAGCCATGAATGCTAGAGTTCCAGTTTGGGCTCTTCAGTAACTGTGCCTTACTTCAGGGTGCATCTCCGTGCTCCAGCCTGGGGTTGTCCCTGGGCTGCAGGTGGCTACCTTCTCCACCGTGGACCTCCATGGGCTGTAGGGACACAGCCTGCCTCACCATGGGCTGCACCACAGGGTGCATGGGAATCTCTGCCTCAGTGCCTGGAGAACCAGCTCATAGACCTTGGTGTCTGCAGGATTGTTTGTCTAATTCTGACTCCAGGCTCTCAGCTGCTATGCAGTGTTTTTTACCCACTGTAAACAGGTACTTACAAAAGCACCACCAGCATTGCAGATGGGATCAGCTTTGGCAGCAGTGGGTCCATCTTCAAGCTGGCTGGAATTGGCTCTGTCAGATATGGGAGCAGCTTATGGTGTTTTCTCACAGAAGCCACCTCCACAGCCCCTTTGCTACCAAAGCCTATCTACATAAACACAATACAACATATTAACGATGTTCTACACATTTTAACTGAAAAAAATGGTGCTTTACTCTTGTTTGAATGTATACTTTGTATACAGTGAATTTAGGGAACATGATCAAAAGCCCTCCTTAGTGAAGGAACATGCAATGAATTTAATTCATAATTCATATGTAATGTGTAATATTTTAAGTGATTTTTTTTTTGTCCTTGGAAGCTGATCTTAACTCTATAAAACATTCTCCCTTCAGTATTTTCTATTTTTGCATAACAAAGGGAAAACAAAGGGCACTTCAGTGAAACTTGAGCCTTATTACACTGTGTGATAGTCATCTGGGTATTAAAATGAAAGGGGAGGTTTCTCATGTATTTTCCCTTTTAAGCAAGTAATTAGTACCATCCAACTTGTTCATATTTTTCAGAATATTAAATTAGCAGTTATGATATTCATTTCTTTAAGTGAAAAATATTGATCTTCCTTGATGACAGAATTTTACCTGTTTTGATACCTGGTCAAAGCAAAAGGATTGTGAGGTGATTCAATGTGAATAAAACGCTTTTCAAGAGCTATTAAATGCAGAATGAGAGAACTAACAGAATCTCTCTCTGGTCTTCAGACTTATGAAAAATTCCTATGATTCTTACAAGAAAAAAAGGAAGTTTTTAATTTTACTTCTTTAATAAGGAGTGTTTCGAGAAGTTCCACGAGTTTATTTCACAATTATTAAAGACTGATGTGTAAGGATGAAAAACCAGGTTATAAAACTGAATTTCTGCTTCAAATCTTCTAACATCTTAGTAATGCAAGCACATTTATATTAATTTGAGCAGGAAATGAATTTGTGTGGTGGTTTGCTGCATTTCTGTGCTATCAAAAGCAGTACAATTCATCGTTCTTAAACAAGCTTAAACCTAATAGTTTACAGCACAGTGATGGCAAAAATGAATAGAAATCTTGAGTCATGTGTCACACTTTGAAAATCTTAGCTTAGAATTCAGAAATTAATTTAAGTTTCCAGAATTTCCAAGAAAATTACTTTTATTTTGGTCTGAAATTCACCAGCATTTATATAGTATTAAATTTCCTGCCTTTTCAGGTATTTTTTTTTTTTGCCTCACACATCAGTGTGCATTGTTTTGAGGAGTGCTATTTGTCATATTTGTTTGGGGAAAGAGGGGAAAAGGCAACTGGGAAGATAGTTCTAGCACAGCTCTACTTTTTGGCAGATGAGCAAGTCTTAAACAAAGGTTGCTCCATAAGATCACACTGTGAAGTAGCAGTTAAACTTTTTTGCATCTGTTTTCTTGCATATTTTCTTCTGCTTTCACAAAGTTCTCACTGTTCAGTAAAATATCTATTCTAGAGGTTGATCTGACAAAGTCAGGTCTACTTAGGCTTTGAAGTTTGGTCCTTTGAGTCATAGAATAATAGAATAGTTAGGGTTGGAAAGGACCTTAAGATCATATAGTTCCAATCCCTCTGCCATGGCCAGGGACACCTCACACTAAACCCTGTCACCCAAGGCTCTGTCCAACAGGGCCTTGAACAGAGCCAGGGGTGGAGCATTCACAACTACCCTGGCAACCCATTCCAGTGCCTCACCACCCTAACAGTAAAGAATTTCTTCCTTATATCCAATCTAAACATACCCTATTTAAGTTTTAATCCATTACCCCCTGTCCTGTCACTACAGTCCCTAATGAGCAGTCCCTGCCCAGCATCCTTATAAGCCCCTTCAGATACTGGAAGGCTGCTATGAGGTCTCCACGCAGCTTTCTCTTCTACAGGCTGAACAGCCCCAACTTTTGTCTTCATACGGGAGTTGCTACAGTCCCCTGATCATCCTCGTGGCCCTCCTCTGGACTTGTTCCAACAGTTCCATGTCCTTTTTATGTTGAGGACACCAGAACTGCACACAGTACTCCAAGTGAGGTCTCACAAAGAGCAGAGTAGAGAGGCAGGATCACGTCCTTCAACCTGCTGGTCAGGCTGCTATTGATGCAGCCCAGGATATGGCTGGCTTTCTGGGCTGTGAGTGCACACTGAAGCTTGCTCATGTTCATTTTCTCATCAACTAACATCCCAAAGTCCTTCTCCTCAGGGCTGCTCTGAATCTCTTCTCTGCCCATCCTGTAGCTGTGCCTGGGATTGCTCCAACCCAGGTGTAGGACCTTGAATTTGGCTTGGTTAAATTTCATAAGGCTGGCATCAGCCCACCTCACAAGCGTATCAAGGTCCCTCTGGATGGCATTCCTTCCCTCCAGCGTATCAACTGAACCACACAGCTTGGTGTCATCGGCAAACTTGCTGAGGGCACACTCAATCCCACTGTCCATGTCAGCGACAAAGATGTTGAACAAGACTGGTCCCAACACCAATCCCTGGAGGACACCACTTGTTACTGGTCTGCAGCTGGACATTGAGCCATTGACCACAACTCTTTGCTTGCGGCCATCCAGCCAGTTCTTCATCCACGGAGTGGTCCACCTACCAAATTTTTTTTTTCTCCAATTGAGTGACAAGGATGTTGTGTGGGACAGTGTTCAACGCTTTGCACAAGTCCAGGTAGATGACATCAACTGCTCTGTCCTATCCATCAGTTCTGTAGCCCCATCATAGAAGGCCACCAAATTGGTTAGGATTTCCCCTTAGTGAAGCCATGCTGGCTGTCACCAAGCACCTTGTTATTTCTCATGTGCCCTAGCATGCCTTTCAGGAGACTGTGCTCCCAGATTTTGCCAGGCACACAGATGAGACTGACTGGTCTGTAATTCCCTGGGTCATCCATTTTCCCCTTCTTGAAAATGGGGGTTACATTTCCCTTTTTCCAATCATCAGGAACTTCACCTGACTGCCATGATTTTTCAAATATGATGGCCGGTAGCTTTGCAACTTCATTTGCCAGCTCCTTCAGGACCCGCGGATGGATTTCATCAGGTCCCACAGACTTGTGTACATTCAAGTTCTTAAGATGCTCTTGAACCAGATCCTCTCCTACAGTGGGCCTCAGGTTCATTCTCACAGTCCCTGCATCTGCCTTCGAAGAGTTGGGTGGTGCAGTCAGAGCCTTTGCCAGTGAAGACCAAGGCAAAGAAGTCATTAAGAGCCACAGCCTTCTCCAAATCGAGGGTAGCAAGCTCTCCTGATAGCTTCTGGAGGGGGCCTATATTGTCCCTAGTCTGTCTTTTATTCGCTACATAACTATAGAATCTCTTCCTGTTATCTTTCACATCCCTAGCTAATTTAATTCTGAGTGGGCCTTAGCTTTCCTAACGTGGTCCCTAGCTTACCGGATAACATCCCTGTATTTATCCCATGCCACCTGTCCTTGCTTCCACATTTTTTCCTTCTAAGTTCCCTCAGCAGCTCCTTATCCGCCCAAGGAGGTCTCCTGGCACTCCTGCTGCACTTCCTTCTAGTCAGGAAGCAACACTCCTGAGCCTGTAGCAGGTGATCCTTGAATATCAATCAACAGTCTTGGGCCCAGCTGCCCTCTAGGGCTTTATCCCATGGAGCCTTGCTAAGCAGGTTCCTGAGGAGGCCTGAGTCTGCTCTCTTGAAGTCCAGGGCAGTGACCTTGCTGCACGCTCTTTTCACTGTCCCGAGGATCTCAAACTCGACCATGTCATGATCGCTGCATCCAAGGCTGCCCTGGAGTGTCACATTTCCAATGAGCCCTTTCATGTTGGTGAGCACAAGGTCAAGCACAGCACCTCTCCTTGTCAGTTCCTCTATTACTTGCAGAAGGAAGTTGTCTTCCACACAATCAAGGAACCTCCTGGATTGCTTGTGCTGGGCTGTACCGTCGGTCCAACAGATATCAGGGTGGTTGAAGTCCCCCATGAGGGCAAGGGCCTGCGAGCATGAGGCTCTTCCTATCTGTCTGTAGAGTTATTCATCCACAGGTTCCTCTTGATCAAGCGGCCTGTAACAGATCCCCACAGTAATGTATCCCATTGCTGTTCTCCCTTTAATCCTGATCTACAAACTCTCTGTTGACTGCTCTCCTGTCCCCAGAGAGAGTTCCATACTCTCCAGTCTATCACTAACATAAATAGCAACTCCCCCTCCCTGTCTGCTTGGCTTGTCTTTTCCTAAAGAGCCTATAACCCTCCATTCCAGCACTCCAATCTTGGGAGCCATCCCACCATGTTTCTGTGATGACAATGGTATCATATCCCCGTAGGAGTACCCACATCTCTAATTCCTCTTGTTTGTTCCCCATGCTACGGGTGTTTGTACAGATGCATCTGAGCTGAGGTCCAGATGAAGCCAGCTCATTGACTGGAGCAGCTGAAATATCTTTGCATCACTCTTGAGTGTTTGTTACAGGTGCTGGAAACTGACTGGAAGTTCCGGGACGGAATGTTGCTCCATTCCCCCCCCCCCCCCCCCCCCCCCCCCCCCCCCCCCCCCCCCCCCCCATGTGGTTTAAAGCTTTCTTTACCAGTCTGGCAAGCTTCCTACCAAAACTACTCTTCCCCTTCTTTGTCAAGACCAGCTCCACCAGCCTCCAGTAGTCATGGCCTCCCAAATTGAGTCCCATATTGTAAATACCCAAACCCCTAACTGTGGCACTATGTTCTACTATGGTTCTAACCATTTATTAACTTGGCCAATCCTCCTGGCCTTTTTAAGGTCCTCCCCTTTATCCTGGAGAACTGGTGAGAAGACAATCTGAGCTCCAGAGCTCCTAACCACCTCTCCCAGGGCTCTGTAGTCCTTCTTTATATTCTCCAGGCTACTACTGTCTATATCACTACCTCCCACATGCATCACTAGAAGTGGGTAATAGTCCGTGGGATTTACTAGTGCAGGCAGCCTCTCTGCGACATCTCTGATCTGAGCCCGTAGTAGGCAACACACCTCCCTTGTGACTGGGTCAGGCCGACAGACAGTGCCTCTGTGCCTTTCAAAGTAGAGTCCCTTACCACCATGACCCACTGCTTTTTCCTGGCAGTGCCAGTAGTGATCTTCTTTACCAGTGCATCAGGTTCACGTTGTGAGGTGTATCTTTTCGTGTTAGGCCCTTGCAGATCTGCAAAGCAGTTCTGGGTGGGGACAACAGGTTTAGGGGGAAGCCCCTTGCTGTTAATTGTCTTCTTCCTCCTTTTTTTTTTTTTGGTTTTTTTTTTGGTACTGTTTCCCATCTCCCCGGGTTAATGCCCTCCTTCTTCCCTCCATGAGATACAGGGGATACTTAAGGCCCCTGTGCTGTTTGGGCCTGGAGCAAGCAGTCCTGCTTCCCCTCAGCTTCCCTGATATCTTGCAGCTTACTGACAGCATCCCGTAGCTCAGCCACCTGCTGGAGGAGGACCTCCATCAGGGGGCAGCGAGCGCAGCCCTGCCCATTCTGCACCTTTCCCTCACAAGACCAGTGCAAGCACTCTCTCCACTCCGAGCTCTGCCCTGCAGCCTCCCCCTCTTACCGGCTCTGTCTGGGTGCCTACGCTGGCCACCACTGGAGCAACCGGAGCAGAGCTCCCAGACCCGGCTCTGGTCATAAGGCAAGTGCTCCCCATCCCTCCCGCCGGCCTGTACAAACCGCTGCGCCACACCCTCTCTGACTTTCCGTGCTCCCTCGGGCAGGGTTTTACCCAATCAGGGCTGGTGCCGCTCCTCCTGGCTCCGCCCCCTGTGAGTCCCTGCTCGCGCCAGCTGAGCTGCCGGCTCCTGGGTAAGTCCTGTCGAGGGCTTGAGGCTACCTGGGTGGCTCTCGCTGCTCCGAGGTGAGGCTTCGGGGCGCTGAGCTTCCCCCACGCAGGTGTTGAAGGCATCCGGTCTCGAGCTACTCACCTCAGCAATCCAACTTGGAGGTGCTGAGAGCAGCAGCTGTGGGCAGAGCGTGTAGCCCAGGGTGACAGTGATTCTGATGCTGTGACCTGTGCTTTTCTTGCTTCTCTTGGTTCTTCTGTTTTTCCTCATGCATTTCCTGATGCTCTCAAAATAATTCTGAGGCTGGTTTTAATTTCTCTTTATAAGTTAGATGAGGATAAATTATTTTTTGCCTGATCCCCCTGGAAATAATGTACTTGTCCTTTCTTTGCATAAACACATTTTATAGCCTGCTTTCTTACCTCCTTTTGTTTCTGATTTCCATGACAGCTATTGCGTTATGAATGGCCTACTAAGTACGATTCAAGTGCTTTCTTTATTGTTCAGTGAATAGGCTTTGCTTTTGGTTTGGGGTGACAGGGCTTATGGTATCTTTGAAATTCTTATTCTTTCTAACAGTTAGGAATGTGGAAGTTGTGTTGTGAACCTGTTGATCTTTGATCTCCAAAGACAAAGGCAGAGTGTAAATGGTAGTCCTTCATCCTGAATTTTTTCACTGTGTAAAACTTCGAGTAATTTCAAAATAAAGCTGTCTAAGAGGTAAAACTCTCCATACCTACGGAATTGACAATGATTTTGAAGGATTTTGTTTTATTGATTTTCCGCAATACAGATAGCCTGTCTTCAGATAATAAGTAGAACATACTTTCCCAGCAGGAAACCCAAGGAGAATCTTCATGTAACAAAGAGCACATATTTAACAGGTCAGCAAAATCCCTGAACATAAGTTTAAATAGTCAAGTATTCAACTTTGTTTCATAAATTCTGTTGCACTTATAAAGGTTCCTTTTAAGCACTGCTTAAGAATTAATTGTTAATTTTCTAATCATAGAAGGAAAGGATGCATGTTGTCCAATTTCAATATAATTGAAAGTATGTGAAGAGTAAAAAATCCATTTAGAAAGCATCCAATTTCACTGCTGTAATGCATACAAGAATTTTGTCAATGTATAAATACTGTGCTGCTTCTGATGGAGTGGACAGTGTTTTTCTCATCATTGTGAAATAACTTCCTTTAAAAATATGCACCATACTCATGCTCAGCAGATAAATTTTTACAGAAGGTTGTTCATAAAAAAAAACAAGAATAAGAGCAATCATATTTCTCCTCTTTCTCCTTTAATATCCATATTGAAAAAATGTTTTGGCAGCAGAAGATACACATTTGTTAAATCTAAATTAAACCAAGAGGCAGGTTGTATTTGCCAGCTTGCAATTCTCATTTTTAAGAAGTATCTTTTATATTATAGCAAATTCACTGTGAATTGCTGCCAAATAGGGGTTCCTTTACACCCCTGCTGCATGCTCACATGATTTCTTTTCTAGTAGGAGTATAGCAGCTATTCTGGCACATTGACCAGTTGATCTAATGGAAAATTAATACAGTGCTGGTGTATTAACACAGAGGGGAGGGCATCAGCTTCCTGAACCAATGCAGGCTGAAAAGGAGGGAAATAAAAGTCAGCCTACAGTTACAGTGAGTTTGGTATATGCTGAAAGTTTATCTTTTATGCTTTTGGAGGTACAGCAGTCCAATGAAGTCTAGTTTGAAGCAGCTGCTTCTACTCTAAAAGAAACTCATTAATTTTTGAATTATTTATAATCGTGCTTTAAATGTTTTCCTATAAAACTAGGAAAAAATGCTTCAAGGAAAGTAAACAGTTCTCCTTAAACAACGCAACAGAGACTTTTCTAAGATGATAAGTCTATTATTTAATTCAAAAGTTTGGTAACAACATCACACAGAAATCAGGACATGTTTTGATACTTATTTAAAAACAAAAACCAGAGCTCTAAATTCAGAGCTACATTTGTTTGACTACACATTACATTAAAAGTTATGTAGGCCCTGTTTTCTGTAATCATGGTTTAACTGGTGTTCAGGGCATTTTAGGCTGTAAAAGCAGCTTACCTGAGGAGAGTTCTCTTGGCTTTCCTGCCATTTCTGTACCCGTTGATAGCCCTGTATGGGCAGTGCAGTTGTAAAAGTCATCAAGAGACCTCAGTTTGGAACAGGAAAGTTTTTTTCATCTGCCATCACAATCTAAAGGGAAAATCCTTGGTATCATATATCTGTGGTGTCTTTTATCTTCTCCATATTGTAGACAGTGTTAAAATTTGCATGGTTATAACCTCTTATCCATTTCACTTGCTATCTATTTCCCTTAAATTGTTTCGCTGCTTTTACCTGATACTGAACTGGCCTTACATACTATTTTTAAAGGTTGAAAGAATTTATTGTCACAGGATGGTTGAGGCTGGAAGGAACCTCTGAAAGTCATCTGGTACCCTGCTGCCCATGACCATGTCCAGCTGGTCTTTCAGTATCTCAAAGGATGGGGGCAGTCTCTGGGCTGCCTGTGCTGATGCTCAGTCTCCCTTATAATGAAAACGTGTTTCTTGGTGCCAAGATGGAACTGCCTGTGATTCAGCTTGTGCCCACTGACTCTGGTCTTGTCATAGAACACAATCATAGGATTCTTTAGGTTAGAAAAGACCCTTAAAATCGTTGAGTCTTACCACTGACTTCATACTAAGAAGTCCATTGGTATACCATGTCCCTAACCACTGCATCTACACATCTTTTAAATACCTCCAATGATGGTGGCTCAGTCACTCCCTTGGCAAACGCTTGAGAGTCCTTTCTGTGAAGGAGTTTTTCCTTATATCAAGTTTAAGCCTCTGCTGGCTTGAGGCTATTTGTCTCATTCATTACTTGGGAGAAGAGACTGACACCCACCTTGCTAGAAACTTGTTTTAGGTAGTTGTAGATAGGTTTTTTCCTCCAGGGAAGAGCCTTCTCTTCTCCAAACTAAACACCTCCAGTTTCATCAGCTGTTCTTTATCAGACTTATGCTCTGGGCCCTTCTCTGGACCCACTGCAGCACCTCAATGCCTCTCCTGTAGTGAGGGGCACAGAACTGAACACAGGATTCGAGGTGAGTCCTTACCAGTGCCCAGTATAGGGTGATGGTCACTGCCCTGGCCCTGCTGGCCGCACTAGTGCTGATACAGGCCAGGATGCTGTTGGCCATTTTGCCTTCCTGGACAAAAGCCGGCTCATGTTCAGTGGCTGTCAGTCAACACCCCTAGGTTCTTCTTTACTGAGCAGCTTTCCAGTTGCTCTTCCTCAAGCCTGGAGCATTGCATGGGGTTGTTGTGTCACTTTACATTGTTGAACTTATTACAGTTGGCCTTGGACCTTCAATCCAGCTTTTTCAGGTGTCTGTGCAGAGCCTTCCTACCCTCCAGCAGATCAGCACTCTGCCCGACTTAAAGTCATCTACAGATTTACTGAGGGTGCACTAGATTGCCTTTTCCGGGTCATTGATAATGTTATTAAAAAACCTGTCACCTGGCTTCATCCTCTTTGCATCCTCCTGTCAGGTGTTTATATACATTAATGAGATTTCCAGGCTGAACATTTCCAGCTGCCTCACCCTTTCCTCTTACGAGAGATGCTTCAAGTCTCCTCATCATCTTGATGGCCCTTCCTTGGACTCTCCAGTACATCCATGTCTCTCATACTGGGGAGCACAGCCCTGGATGCAGCGCTTCAGGTGTGGCCTCACCAGTGCTGAGGAGAGGGAAAGAATCACCTCCCCTGACCTGCTGGCAGTAGTTTGGCTGAGGACACTCTTAGGGTATTTTGCAGCAAGGGCGCATCACTGTCTCATCTTCAGCCTGGTGTCCACCAGGACCCCCAGATCCATTTCTGCCAAACTGCTTTCCAGCTGGGCTGCTCCCAGCATGTTCTGGTGCCTGGGTTTGTTCTTCCCCTGATGCAGGTCTTTGCACTTCCCCTTGTTGAAGAGCCTGAGGCTCCTGTCAGTCCATTTATCCCTCCTGCTGAGGTCCCTCTGGATGGTGGTACAACTCTCTTGTGTATCAGTTGCTCCTACCAGCTTGGTGTCGTCAGAATTACACATCTTGTGTTTCTGATAATTTCACTAGCAGCTCCTAGATTCTCAACTGGTTTGTGAGTTGCTTTTTCTTGATGCTGTGGTTCAGAAGGTTGTCTAATATGACAGCTTCTTGCCCAAATGCTTTTTGCATGTTTGACTAACGTGTCATAAGTGGCTGTACTTAGAGCATTAATGAATCTTTAAGCTGATCCCACAAAGTATTGATTTTCCTGTGCTATTAGAAGCTAAGTGCTTCAACTAGTAGGCCTACCTACAGTTCATTTGTGGAACTGACTATTGTTTGCATACCCAGTTGTTGCTTAAGCTTCAAGTTTGTTTGTAGATTAAATGCTCTAGCATTCACTCTGTAGTCTAGCTGGAGACAGAACTCAAATAATCCTTCCTCAATTCCATAATTTTAGTGCATAAGAAACCAGAAAAGTGATTCAGCTACGAGAAATTACCTTACTTTCATATCAATTCACATAAGGTTTGACCATCTTTTTTTTTTTTTTTTGAAGGAAGTGGTGGTTGAAGGTGAGGTTTCTGCATCTTGCTTGTTCTCTAGGTACCACGTATAAAATGTTAGGTGACTAAACTGGAAACAAGTTATTGTAATGTGCTGTATGAACTTGTGGTTAACACAGCTTTCTTTTTCTGTAGTTGATTTGTGGAAATTGATCAGTTTGTATAACATCATGTTGGAATATCGGTGCTGTATCTGTGTACTGGTTTAAATTGTATTTTGAATTCCAATTTCTTGGCCACTTTTTTCTTTTTTTTTTTTCCTCGGCCTATTCAGTGAGACATCTTCATGCTAGTTCTTGTTTTTCTTTACTTCACTGTTTTATATAGTTATCTGGTACGTCTGTGTGGGATAAAATAACATGCTTACTTTGCCCAGTCTGATTTTCATTTCCCTTACCATTCACTCTATATCAGTAATTATGTCTTATATAATTAACTTAAGTAACTGTGTAATCTTATTATTGAATCTCTCATCCTCATTCCCTTGTTGTCTAGTATTCTCATGTGTTGCATCATATCTAAAATGACATTGAATACTCTTCATGATATTGCTGCTTGGTTTGTTTTTTCCTTTTTTCTCATTTCCTTTCAAATGTAAAATCTGGTTGTCCAGGGGTCTAATACTAAATATCAATTGCACTGCACTTTTATCTATTCATATCCATACAGCCAATGAAACTGTAATTAAAAAACAAGCTTGTGGATGAAATTCATCCATTTTTTAAATAGAATGTACAGATGTTATCTGTACATGTATTGATCTCACTACATATTTAATTTTTTTGCTCTTTTAGAGAATTCCAGAGTATTTGTTTCTCTCTTTTTTTTTTTTTTCTTGTGGCCAGCATTCTAAAAGCCATGAATTATCAGATATTTCTCTATAGCATTAAGACACATGTTTTGGTAATAAAACATGTCCTGCTTATTTCTGCTATTACTGCAGTGATAATTGAATGCTGCTGTAAAGATACCTTCATATTTCAAATAACCAGATTTCTCTGTCTCTTTCTTTTATTAATTCATGTACCAGGTAGATGTTTGTCTGACATTACCAATCTCAGACTTCCTGAAGCTTGCAAGAATGAGTGCTTGGTTTAATTTCTGATCCGTGGCAAATACCTTTGCAGATTCAAAAAAAAAGAAGTCAGAACATTGCAATTCTGTGTATATTAAGATCCAGTCTATTATTCCTGCATGTGTTCTTCAGTGTTCTTGTTTGTCAAGTGTATTTAGAGTATAGCCTAAGTTCTTACGTAATACAAATTTTAACAGTACTAGAACTTCCAACCAGGTGAATTACAAAGATGCTGAACAGTTAACTGTTGTGTAATTAGACCTAAATGACTAAGATTAATGAAGCCTTCTGTTTTCATAGATGCCTTAACTTTTTGTGAAGCATATCACACTTTTTTATATTTTTTTAAATATTTTTGTTTTCATCATGTTGCAGTCCATTATACATGTTGTAGCTTTCCATAGTTCACTGGTGAAGATGATGTAGGCTACAGAACTGACAACATGGAAAATTACATTAAAAAAAAAAAAGCATTACGCTGGTATCATAGCTTTCACGAATGATTCTGGACAGCTCTGGCATGGTTTTGGCAAGATGAAAGTAAGATGAAGTCTATTTTTAGTTGTTTATGACTGAATCTTTTTCTTATCCTTTAGTTAATAAAATATGCAAGCTTAATGACGATTAATGTAATCAGGTTTTAAAAACTAACAAATAGCTCGGTGCTGATCTAGTGTAGGTGCTAAGCATCAGGCAGTATGGCTTCTTAGTTTATGCAGAAGCCCTTTTTTTCATAAGTTTTTCTGCATGCATGCCCTAAAATAGAAGGAATTTTCAAAACACATGAATTTCAATTGTGTTTCCTGTCAGAAGCCTTCTTTTCTCTTTTGTCATTGTAGCAGTATTTTGACTATGTCTTCCAGGAGCTGGGATATAGTTGGGCTTGGGTGGTTTTTTCCTATTAATATTTATCTTAAAAGAATTACTGCATAATGCATTTTAATGACTTTGATTTTTATTATGACTTGAACCTTTACTTCTGCCAGAATTGGAAAGCTCAATAAAAATGCATTACTGTCTTCAGTAGCACAGTGTGATTTTCCAGCATACTTACAAAAACACTCAAAATTTTAAAATTAAAATACTGTGTAAACTGAAATGTGTAAGTAAGAACAGTTGAAGCTTAAGTGATGAGGAGAGTAATAGTTATGCTGATATAACCTTAATTTATGAAAGAATATGAAGCAGTCTGATCTAAGTAGTTCTTGCAGTATTTCCAAAAATAATTTGTAGAATTGATTTTCCAAAATGGATATGAAAAGTTACTGAAGTACATAAGAAACAGATGACATAATAGTATACTGCAGGTTTCATTAACAGTAAAATATTCTCCCAGCCCACAGTATGTGCAGAAACGTTTAGTGATAGTTGATAAAATTTAGAAACCTTGATTCTTGCCATGTCAGCTCTCGGTCTTTTTTTGCTGCTTGTAGAATACATTATGCTAGTGTTCATATGTGTGAAATACTGCACTCTTTGCTTTTTACATGTTGAGGGGGGTAAGGGGTTTATATTTTTTCTGATCATGTAAAATGTGTTTGAGAGTGCATTTTGTATATCAGTATGAAACGTGTCATTTTCTGACCCTATATGGATGAGGAGGAATCAACAGACTTGGTGCAGTCTTTGCTAGGTTGGACTAAATAAAGCTTGTGAAACAGCTTCCTTTAATGAATTTAAAATGCCTCAGCAGGGATTTGGTGAGAACTAATGCTATAATGCATTACTCATCCTTTATCTACTTCTATTTTTACAGGTTCTGAAGGATGATTGATGCTGATTTCTTGTGAGGATGGAATTCCAACCCCCACAGTCTCTGTGATGCCAGTTGCAGCACTGTGGATTGATAAGTAACATGCAGATTTAATTGCACAACCTGGGGAGAAAGCAGTAGGAGTGCTACTTCGTTTCAGCTGCCTAAGTGGACAGAAGTACGGTGTCATCTATCTGCAAGGGAAGATTCTTCAACAGAATTTCACAGCTAATAATAGAGACAACATAGCATCATCCACCTTCCTGATTTACTGTGTATCACCTTCCGAGACAGATGGTCTGTCAGAAGCTGGAGGATGCCTGCAGAGCACATAATAACGAAGGAGTGAATTGATACTGCTGCTGCAGCCTAATTGTCAGGATCACAGCCGACAGAACTGTGCTGCCCTTTTTCTGCTCTCTTAATCAGGCCAAAAGCAGCAGGGTGGTCATGGCTGGCCTCTTTAACAACCTGCTAGTACTGTTTTTTGTTTTTCAAAATATCTGTTTGGGTTTCAGAAGCTCACTTTCTGTCTTCAAGAGGTGGGTTATACAGGAAGACCTTATGTGTTGAATGCATGCAGTCACTTACCATATTATAGATATATGAAAAAGCATGTCCTAGATAAAAACATGTATGGTCGTTATTTGTTTTTGCTCAGTTGCTCTGAGTTTATTTTCTGCAGTTTTGAAATGGCACTGTTGTCATATTGAAGGCAGAAAGTCTTGTTTTATTCATAGGTTGCTTTATAAAATATGAATTTAGAATGATAAAAGAACAATTAATGAAAATTTTTAAGTAACACCGCAGGTATATTTTAGACTATACCAGGTGTAAATATATTTCAGCTGCTTAAGTTAGCTTGCAGTATAAAATGATATTTTAATGAGAAAGCATCATCTAGGTTAAAAATGGGCAATCCTGGGAAGCTGGGGTGGTGGGGAATTTGTATGCAGAATTGCATAGGTAAACTTGAATATAGTTTGGACAAGAGAAGCTGTAGTCTCTTAGCACTCCAGAAAAGTGTTCTACTCTTTTTGAGGCATATTGGACATTGTAGTTATCATGTCACTTCTGTATCCTTATATATATATATGTACATGAATATACATATTTCAAATTCATATCAATGTTGCATCGTGTTTCAGATGTCTTACCATTTAGTTCCGTACTGTGACCTATTTTTTTTTACAATTTATTTATACATTGCATTCAGTACAGACTTTGATATTCACGTAAAGTTGTAAAACTTACTGTTTTACTTCACTGGTTGTAATAGAAGTTGCTATATATGTTGTGGTGTTGGAATTAAAAATTTCCCCTTTACATGTAATTTAATCTGTATTGCATTACACATCAGGCACATAGTCGTAAAAAAAAACCAAAACCCACACTTGTGAATAATTAGCAGTACTTGAAATTTTCTAGTGAATTAATTCTCTATCTGTACATCCAGGTACCACAGACAACTTCTTAGATGAGATGACAGGCTACATTTTAGCTAATGTTTTCCGAACTAGTCTGTGTGATTGCTCAGGGGAACTGTCTCAGTAAATGCTTGGTAACTTAAGCTTGTGAAGGAGTGAAATTTCCAGATCACTCCTGGAGCTCCTCAGCATTGTCAGACTTCCCTACTAGTTCTCAAGACCCTGCCTGCTTTTTAGAAAGACACAACAAAATTCAATATTGTAAAAAGTCTTTCCTCCTTCATTTTAAGGTACAAAGATACCACCAGATCTTTTTCCAGTGAATGCCTTGGAAGTCATCAGCCAGTTATGTCACTTGGTCTGTCAGATTTTGCACTGGACATTCGCATGCCTGGTGTGACACCTAAGCAGGTGAGAAAAATGCAGTTTTTCTTTTTTTTACTTACTTTTTTTTATATATAACCTTGGAAAATAAAGTCTTGCCTACAGTATAATTAACATAAAATGAGTAAAACCCCACCAACAAGGTAACATTTATAGACATATTATAGGTATGTCCAGAGAAAAATAAGAAACAGAAAAGTAATCTCAAATGAGAGAAAAATCTTTGCATGTGATTAATTGTATTTCTGAAATTTTGGTTTCATAAATTGAAATGCTGAAGTTTATTAAAACTGGGAATATGAGTTTTATTAAAGTGAAATATTTCCAGCTGTGCTAGTAAGTCATACATTTATTTGGAGTTACAGTTTACACCAAATCTCAAATGAGGCCTTAGTGAAATGAGTTCAGTTAAAATTAACACTGCTGCGACTTTGGCCAGCGCAGAAGACAACCAGAAAGTATTTCACAAGGGTAATGCTTTTGACCCAGTATTTTAAGCCCCTGAAATACTCCAGAAAATCTACTATAAACAAGTCATAATAGTATATTCTCTCATGTTAGAAGTTGCTTAATTTCTGCTGAGCTGAGTGAAAATGAAGAGAATAGTTAATATTTTTAACATTAGAATTTTTAAGGCTCACCTAAAAGTCTGAGATTCTCCTGTCATCTTCACATATAGCTTCATTAAGCAAGATAAACAATTATTAATAAAGGGTTTTTTTTTTGCAAGGAGTTACATATATCACTAAGAGACCCTGTGTCTCTTTTAGAGGGTGGCAGATGCTTGTAAAGAGCGGGATGTTGTGCTGCAGTAGATGGTGATTCATTGTTGCAGATAATACTTTTAAAAATACTGAAGGGAAAATGAGGTTTTCTGTTCTTGGGGAGCAGCCCTCTGGAACTTCTCATTTAGAGTAAGCAGTGTCATTCCAGTGAGCGTAAAGCACAAATATTGTTTCTACTAGATTTTATTTGTCTGCAGCAAAATATTAAAGTTATAATTTAGAAAGAGTGAGAAGTACTCTCAGTTCATCTATGTGCATATTTGTAATTGCTTAATTGATTTTACCTGAGGAGGCATTATTTGAAGAGCTAGGAAACATGTATGAAGGAGTCAGTCATTTCAGATTCCTTGGTGGTATGCACACCTGACAGTCACATTTTTTACTGAGAATTATAGCAAGCTAACAGAAAGATGTGTAACAGAACTAACCAGGTCTTTGTTTACAATTTATGACCAGTGTAATCTGCAGTAGATGTACAGTTGGCAGGTTTATCTAATGTAAGAATTTTTCTGAGGGCTCTGAAGCCATTGGTTGCTTAGTCAAAAAATGTCTCCAAGCTAGAAAATGAAAAGGGAACTTCTGAAATAGTACTGCTGCTGAGTTGAGTTCTTCCATAGCATCACTGTAGGCAATTGTATTTAATTTACATTTCCAAGGTCCTCAATGTTTTAGCTTCCCGAGTAATTTGTGTGGAAAACAGATACTGAAAATCAATCTCTTTGAATATTAAGAAGTCTAACCATCTGCATGTATTCCATCAAACTGAGATGAATTTTTGGTAATACCAGTAAGGTTGTACCTAGATTATGAGCATTCACATTGCTGCTTGGGAATAATTACAATAGGAATAATTTAATTCTTTAAAAATAGGGGCTTAAACTGTAAAATATATGCCTGGTTCAAAGAGGAAACATGTACATGTTTTCAAGCAGGAGGAGGAGGGAAAAGAAGCACCAAATATTTAGCATGTGGGGAGGGGGCAGTGTTTGTAAACCACTGCAAATTAATTCAGTGCTCAGGCTTATAAATATATAATTTTTACGTATTAGTTTGCTCAGTAGTCCCTCATTCATCTTTAGAAAGCATAGTGAATTTTGATCCTTTATTTCCATTTCTTTCATTCTAAATATTCCAAATTTAAAGGTAATATCTGTTCTTTGGTCTTTTAATAGTCCGATACCTACCTCTGCATGTCAGTTCCCCTGCCAATGGATGATGAAGCTTATGTAGGTGAGTTTTGTTTGACTGAAAAAACCTAAGCAAGCCATTTTGAAGAACCTCAGCATTTTCTGTTACTTTTTTCATTGAATTACATTGACTTAATCTTTGGCTGTCACGAGTTTCCAGAATGCTTTCATCATAGCTAATGCACAAACAAGCTAGAGACACCTACTTAGAGTCAAGATAACACACTGTTTCTGGAGAGATTCATGAGTAACAGTAGTTAAGAAACTGCATGCAGATGCCTTTGGCAATCAGTACCAAACAGTCCCATTTGTAAAATATTGGCTTTCTGTCTCTAGACGGATAATTAATTCTGCTCCAGTGAGCAGACCGTTTATTTACCTGCTGGTACAGGCTGTAAATCCTTTGCACTTATAGTCAGTGTTGGCTGCAGTAAGATTTTACTTATCTGAGGGAAAAAACAAAACCAGCCAAATCCTTTCCCCTCCATTGGCTTTTTTAAATGTCATGGCACACAAATAGAAGGAAACACTATTGTAATAGCATGCAAAAGCTCTGATCATATAGATCAGCAAACAACACCATCTGTTTGGAAAGTTAAAGTACCTCAAAGGTACATCTGTTTTGTCTTGCTCATGAGCATACAGTTAGTTGTTCAGGTAGAGAGAAGGCTTTTTGGTTCAACTGAACATAGCTTCACTATCAGAACATGCTAGAAACTGAAATAAAACAATGAGGAGTTAAAATGTCTGTATCTTTCCTCCTTTACTCTCTTGTTACATTTTAGAATAGCTGCACTTACAATAAATATGGTGGGAATCCTATGTAGTTTTTGTTGTGGTGTGTTATGAGACTATTGTCCCCTATGTATTTCCTTTTGGAAATCCTTCAGAAACAGAATATTGTGCTTAGTTTTTCGTGTACTATAGTACCTAAAAAAATTGAGTAAATTTTCTTCAGTGCTTCCTCTGTATCTGTTTTGTAAAGAAGTCAGAATCTGACCTGCCATCTTGGCTGTGAGTTTGATACCAGAAAGGAACACAGCATTAAAAGAGAGTGAGTGTTCATTGTCTAATAAACTATAGATGCTCTGCAGTGCGTGCAATAGACTGTTCTGCTTTCATGTGACTCATAGAAAGATACACTGCTAACCTGCCAGGTAACCACTTTTTATTTAGCACTTCACTGAGTTGCAAACTTGCATAGTACTATTTTTTATTAGATTCCTGCACATTTAGTTCTGTCATTTGGTGCTTACATGTGTTAAAGCCACATAAATTTTCAGTGGTGTGTGTGTTTAGAAGGATCTACTAAAGAATTTGCCTAAAAGTGGTATTTATGCAGTCTCAATGTGAATCATGCAAGGCAGCCTATTTTTTCTCTGAAGACCGCAAAACTTTTAGGGTTGAAGTGTTTACATGTTCTGCACCAGATTTTTATAGGATTTGGTAACCTTCCCAGTGATCACTGTGCTTGAGTACATGTCATTAGAAAGCATAATAAAATTTAATCACTTGATGAGCAAATTAAAAAAATAATAAAATCAAAACCTGTTCTGTGAACATCAAGTTTGCCCATGATAGCATTGTTTACAATCCAGGGTTAATTTTAGCAACATGCCTTTTGCTCCTATGAAATTAAATGGCTGTGAGATTAATGCTTAAATTATCTCGATGAGTGAGGTTAATATATAACTTTTCAAGAAAATGTAATTTCAGTTACACTTTAAAAATGTATTGTGATTTTGGTCTTCCACCTTATGCTTGATTAATGTTTATGAATGAGTAGCCAAACTAGAAGCTAGATTGAGTCTTTAATGGTGCAGGTGTTGATAAAAAACATTTTTTTCACTATGGTGAGCTGTAGTGGTAGATAAAGGGTGCTCTGAAATTCCAGACACTTACAAGAATTGAGTCTGACAGCGAACCATTCAGCCAAGAAATACCAACTTTATAACACCCAGTTTGTCATTTTCACATGTTCATTCACATGGGTGACTAGTAAATAAATGTTGGCTTTTTCTTACTGACTCATAGTGAGTCCCTATCTATCAGATTGTGCTGTATGAATGAGATAGAGCCTATTAAGTTCAGCAACACAAATTGAAATAATTAGATGATTCATTACTTTTTGTCCATACGTGACTCTGAGACTATGGGTTTGTTACTCTAATATGGCATATATTAACTTCCCTATTACCAAGTAATGATGATTTCACTGTTTTGAAGGCCTCTAATGTTTCCTTAATCTGCCAAACTGTGGATGCTGATATGTTGATAAATTTCTTCAAAGTTCATTCCTTTACAGGAATGAAAGAATATTAACTATATCATTGTATTGTTATTTATGAAGGTGAACTTAGAATAACTTCTTTTTAATACATTGCTTTTGAATTGCTCAAAACCCCGGTGCCATTAAAAGTTCCTGAGCTTACCCAAAATTGAGCCTTTACCAAAATTACCAAAATTGAGTCTGTGGAAGGTCCAGGGGAGTTTATAAAAACCAAATATATGAGAAGCAGTCAGTCATCTCTATTTCCACACTTTCCCCTACTCCCTATTATTAACTATTACAGTTAATAACTATTACAGTTAATATTAAACTGACGCCACGTTCTCTTCATTCATGTTTCTCCTGGAGTTTATAATTTAAACTAGTACTTGATCAGGAAAGTAAATCAAATTTTATTTAGATTGGTATCAATACCAAAACTGTTACTCTTTTAGCTTGGAAGACAAGCTGTTGAATGGGAATATAAGGACAGCTTGTAAGTGAAAAGCAGAAGGTAAATGAATGAGTGGGCACATACATGCCTATTTCTAGTATTAAAGAGAAAAAAATGCACAAAATGCTCTTGTGTATGTAACTTCTGGTGGAAATAAGGATAGATTATTTATTACCATTTCGTTTTTCAGTTGACTTTAAGCCTCATGCCAGCATGGACACTGTCCATCACATGTTGCTCTTTGGATGTAATGAACCCTCTTCTACTGAAAATCACTGGTAAGAGTTACAGTTTGCCTTTGTTATTTTATTTAGGTTTTCCTGTGTTATTTGCTTCTACATAAACCTTTTCTTGTGTCACAATTTTTTGATAAATCAGAAAAATTTAGAATGAAGAACTGTATAACATTCTGGGTTTTCCACACTTAAAGGTGTTATTTTTATTTTTAACTAAGTACTTTGTAAAGTTGAGAAAAAGATGTGTTTTCTGATTCCTCATGATTAACTGACTCTCTCCAAGGAGGAGACAGGAGCTGTAGAAGGCAGGGTACAATTGGGTACCAATAAATCCAGGTTTCTTCCACAGCTGGCTGCTTTTAGTGTATAAAGAAGTGTTCTATCAGGTGTCTGGAAGGAAGCTGGGTAAAGAGTAAGCTGAAGAACATGTTCTCTCTCAAGTGGTTTGGTGGTAGACTTGCCTTTCAAAATGAGGGCAGAGGGAGCCTCTCAATGCCTCTAAAATAAGTGTAGGGAACTAGAGTGAAGAGTACGAAAGAAGGTGGAAATGAATTGAATGTCCAGTAATTTTGCAAGTTTTCTCCAGGTTTTCAATAAAAAACAGATTTTGCTGACCCTGCAAAGCTTGTGATTTACTCTGCTCTGTGGAACAATTTGAATTTGTATTTTCTGGTCAGGTTACATAATCACAATTTAACTTTTAAGTATTTACAAAAAGGTAAGTAGTGCTGCAGGTTAGAGCTAATAGGTGTAGTATAATGTATTTTCCACAGAAATCAAAATGAAACAAAACAAAAATATTAATTTAGCATTTCAAATATCCTCTGAATGTTTATGGAGATGATTTGAGTAATATTTTAACCATATAACAAACATAAATCATTAGTTTTATCTCCTTTCTATCTACTAACCAACAATTTTAATAAAGAAAATGTTGCAATCTTGTCCTGTCAGAAAATGAGACACTTAAAAAGTTCAGACAGAAATAAAATTGTGAAAGCACAGAATTTCTGTTCATTTCCCAGCAGACAATTTTTCTGTGTTCTTTTTATTGTATCATAAATGTCACAATGTACTTTTTGAATAGTTTAATATGAAAAATACAGCAACATAAAATGGTTCACATTGTGAACTTTTAAAACCAGTTTACATCTTGAGTGTCGTAATTAAAACTGATTTTACTTGTAGATTCTCGGGTTTATATGTCTGGAAGTAGTTTTGTTGGAGCCTTGAAATAATCCATATGTGATAGAAAAGTATTGTTATAGGTTGATCAGACTGTATAATCTCTCTTCTTCAAGAGGAACTATGGTCCAGCAGAAGAGCACCAGTGGCAGCTAATGTTGCATTTGGTTTTGATTGCTGTACTTAACATCTACCTGTCAAATGATGAAGCATGTAATTAGTTGTAGTGGCTTGATGTTGGTTGGATGTCAGGTGCCCACCAAGCTGCTCTATCGCTCCCCTCCTCAGGTGGGGAGGGGGCAGAAAATAAGATGGAAAAAAAAATTGTGGGTCATGATAAAAGCACGTTAATAAAGCAAAAGCAAAGGTTATGCATGAAAGCAAATTAAAACAAAAGATTTATTCTCTACTTCCCATCAGCTGGCAATCTCCAGCCACTTTCCTGGAAGTAGGGCGCCAGTATGCGTAGTGATTGCTTCACAAGACAAATGTCGTAACAACAAATGACCCGTTATCCCCTTTCTCTTAGCTTTATATGCTGAGCAGACATTGTGATATGAAATATCCCTTTGGTAACTTTGGTCAGCTGTCCTGGCTATGTTCTCTCCCAGGATCTTGCCCACCCTCAGCCTGCTGTTAAGGGGGAATGTTGGACAGACAGTCTTGATGTTGTGCAGACACTGCTCTGCAGTAGCCAAAGCACTGGTGTGTTAATCGACACCTTGCTAGCTACCAAAACACATCAAAACACATCACTATGAAGGCTGCTATGGGGAAGAATTAACTCCAGCTCAGCCAGATCAAATACAATAGTGTTGCATTTAAATATATTTCCAGTTTATCAGATGCAGGTTTTAATTAAATCTTGCTGTTTTTTTGTGTGTAGTTCCTGAACTGCAGTATTTGCTTTACATTCTCAAAATAAAAGCTTTTCATGCCATGTCTCATAATCTCACATCCTTGTTGCTGCAGCAGTTTGGAGCATTTCATCCTTCTCTGCCCGTAGCTGTCTGCAAGGCTAGAAAGATGATCGTGTCTGTTCTACATAAAGGAAGCTTTAGACATCTGCATTTGTGCCTGACATACTTACATAAGCTCATATAAATGATCCTTTGTTATGTATCCATATGTGTATATAATTAACGTAGTATATATGTGTGTAGACATATGTGTGTGTTTACATCTATATGTGTGTATCTGTAAATGTCTATGTTGTAAACATGTTCATTTAAATGTTCAGATATGTAGAAACTGTGGCATATACTTAGCTTGGAGAAGAGGAGACTGAGGGGTGACCTCATCAATGTTTACAAATATGTAAAGGGTGGGTGTCAGGATGATGGAGCTAGGTTTTTTTCAGTGATGTCCAGTTGTAGGACAAGGGGCAGTGGGTGTAAACTGGAGCATAGGAGGTTCCATGTTAACATCAGGAAGAACTTTACTGTGAGAGTGACGGAGCACCGGAACAGGTTGCCCAGGGGGCTTGTGGAGTTTCCTACGTTGGAGATATTCAAGGCCCGCCTGGACAAGTTCCTGTGTGATGTACTCTAGGTTACCCTGCTCTTGCAGGGGGGTTGGACTAGATGATCTTTCAAGGTCCCTTCCAACTCTTGAGATTCTGTGATTCTGTGATTTGTAAGTCACTGCCAAGAGTACATACAATTTAAAAGCAAGTCTTTTCCTACTGGTTTACATATGCTAGAATCTTTCAGCCACTAGCACTAGTTTTGTTCTGATGACTGTGTGTTAACGGTAAGACATGTTCAGGGTTTTTTTTTTTTTATTGTTGTTATCTGTTATTTTTGTTACCTGCAGAGTAATAAGTGATGACTTCCCTTGCTCTTCCATCTCCTAGGGACAGAATGACTGTTTGAGAACTGAGATTTGAGGACACCACTGTAAATCTTGTTTAGCAAGGTTCATTCCCCTACAGTTTACATGATGAACATTTTTACATAGCCAGCTTTTATTCAAATAAGGTATACTATAATGGAGTTTTTGCCTTATCGTAGTTTCTTCATTGTAATTCTGGGCAACATTACTCAGATGTTTCGTAATCAGTTGTAAGAACATTGAAATGTACTAGCTCAAGAACTATTTTTCATACCATCATGGGCTAGGTGTATTATGGAAAAATAGTTCTTTAGGAGCAGTTAGAATGCAAGGGCAAAATTGATTTCCCTGAGGCGTGAACTTTCATTCAGGCCAGTTTTGAACGTGGAAAAATGGGAGGGGGAAGATACAGCCTCCAGATAACTCTTCTAGGGATTTACTGCCCTGTGCCCTTAGCACTGCTGAGGCAGAATCTACGATGCTACGCTGGCTTGGTGGCTTTTCTGGTGACTTGATGCTGCTCATGCAAATACCCCTGGCCATCTGAAAGGCTGTCTGACGGTGTCTAATGGGGAACACAGATGTTTCTCCCTTCTTGAAATGCTCAGGCCTTTCCACAGAAATAAAGTAGGATTCTAGGGCTCATTTGCTCAGGTTGCTCTCAGTGCACTAAGAAAAAACATACAGCCGCTTCTGTTTCTTGATCATAATAGCCCTAAGAACACTTCATCCACTACAACAAGTTTTGCCTGAGCTGATAAACTGTGCTGAAGTCAAAGTAGCATGCCTGAGCTGATTCATTGGAAGTTTGGATTCTCTATAGGTAGTCAAGAATACACTTGAATGATTTAAAAGAAAATATTGAATTGTTCAGAACTTCTGAGTCTTTTGGCAAGACAGGTCTTGCACTGCGTCAAACCTAACACTGAAATGAGCTCTCTTGAAAGAGATGATTCATAGATACAGCCTTTATTTTGGGATTAGGCAAGGCAGCTTGAAACAGTTACCTAATCTAAATAAATGTTTAAATACAGTTTGTAGGTAATCACCTGCTGCTGGCAGGAGAGCATGTTTTTGAAAGCGTTTGGTATCAGTAGTTCAGTAAAGGCTGCAAAAGATGTCAAGACTGGTTCAGTGAAGTACTTGTATTTCACTGCCTAGAGGACAGTGTAAAAATTACGAGTATAGTTTCTTACCATTGTCACTGCTCCAGAATGCTCTGCACTGTTAAGCTCAAGAACTAAAAATGATGATTTTTCTCACTCAGTCCTCTCAATTATCTCTTTTTACAGCTCTTGTTTAGAATCAAGAAGTTGAGTATAATAGACAAAGAAGCAAACAGAAAATTACTTGTTGTCCTAAGCAATGCAGGTATCCTAAAAGGATAACCAAATACTGGTCTTGCTCACATAGTGAATTATTTTGCTTTTTAATTGCTCAAAACCCCGGTGCCATTAAAAGTTCCTGAGCTTACCCAAAATTGAGCCTTTACCAAAATTACCAAAATTGAGTCTGTGGAAGGTCCAGGGGAGTTTATAAAAACCAAATATATGAGAAGCAGTCAGTCATCTCTATTTCCACACTTTCCCCTACTCCCTTGACTGTCACATTTTGGTCACAGTCAAAACTAATTGTTAGTGCAATACTATGTACTATACAGCTATAATCAATTTTTGAGGTATTCCGTGCTACTCATTCCACTCACAATCTCTTTATTTTTTTCCATGTAAAGAAGCAATGAATTTCAGTGATTGCTTGTTTTTTGTTTGTACATGTATACTTTTTACTACTTTGCTGCTTTTAATTCTGTTCATCAGTTATCTTAACTAGTTATCTTAACTCTTCTTTGTAGTCTCCTCTAGGTTTGCTTTTTCTGAAAATTTGATGTTTCAAAACCAGCATTGATGGCTACATATGAGGTTGACCATTTTTAAAACATAATGAAAGAATAATGTATTTATCTTTCTTCACTGAAGTATTTCCCTTCCATCAGTCAGCATTTCAGAAGGAAACAGCCTATGCACTATTTTTACCTAGCTTATGTGGTCCTAAAAAATACTATGGTATAAATGAAGGCGAGCTGGCCCAGAATGTACTGGTAAAACTGTGGCTGTGCTTGTGGTTTCTGCTGTTGTTCCTCCTAACCAGTCTCTTCAGTACATTTCCAAACCAAGTAACTCAATAGCTGGTTAGATCCCTTTGGGGTTTTTTAGATTGTAGCAATTGAAAGCTGTGCAATTTTTACCTGAAGCTGCACGAATCATTACTGGTGAGACATTTCACTTAATCTTTAAATGAGTTTTGCTTGTCCACTGGGATGTGTTTGAAGGGGAAGATGACCAAGCTGCTAGCTGTGAAGGTCTAGATGTGTCATGAGCAACATTAATGAAAAAAAGTGGCACATTCCGTTTTATCTTGGTGGTCTGATGATTATGGCAATGCTTTCTGTTCGAGGGAAACACAGCAGCTATGTTGCAGTAAGGCTCCCTGGAATCCCAGATATGCATACTGTGCCACAGAGGTGGTTTTTCATATGTGCTAGAAGAACTGATTATTCCTGGGATAGCACCTGGAAAGCATCATCATCATTTGTTCTCGAAGGTGGCAGAAATGACTCATGCATTCTCAACAGAAATGTTACTAAGCCTGCATCCAGTAATAGTCCTGATCTTTTTTTATGCTCCTTCTCACACTGTAGAGACTATTTTGCCCAGGATTTAAAGTGACTGAAACTGCTCTTTATGTATAAAAGCGTTTTTTCCAGGTCTTTCCCAGGTTTGCCAGGTTTTACCAGCAGTAATAAACAGAGAAGGGGCTGTACCATTTTGGTTTGCATTTAAGTCTCTGCATGGATATCAGCCTGCTTGATCAGTTGGTGTAGTCTGACTAGTTTGAGGTTGAGGCTTTCTAGGTGTCATACTAGGTGTGCTGCACCTGCAGAATTACTTTCACACTGTGCTCAGTGGTACAGTGCTCTACCAGTGAAGAAGGTACAAATAGACTCTAAATAGCCCTTTCTCTAATACAGGATTGAGAAGTGCTTCTGTGTGGGTGTTTGGAAAGCTTCTCAGGGATCCTTGTTTGTTTATATCATCCTGTAACCTACACCTACATGTGGCAGTCTTGGCTGTGGTCCCAGTACGTTATGCTGTCTGTACAACTGTTTCTGACTGGCCTTTTGCAAATCTGGTAGTGTCTGTGCTTCAGGTTTATCAGTTTTTGCAGGTTCAAGGTGTCTAGAACTCAAGAGTCTGTGGGAGTTTTTCACGTTCCACCTTTATGGTTGCCTGCAAGGTGTTGCAGAGGCTAGGAACAGCTCTGGAGCTCTCAGTTACTGTAAATATTTGTGACCTGTTTGTTTGTTTGTGTGTGTATGTGTGATTTTTCTGTTTATGGAATGCAAGAAGTTGTGCAATGGAATAAAACTAACTTAAAGCAGTGAACTTGGTGTAAGTACAGGGAAGAAGAGCATGAGTGCCTCCTACCAGCTGGTCCATATATAGCTGCTTTTTTTTTTGTCAGTAATTTTTCAATGAATTTTAAATATCAATTTTGACTTAAAACTTTGGTGTCTTGTGTGTTTCTTTCTGCTTTGTGCACAAGTCCAGTCCCTCTGTATAAAAGTAGCAGCCATTGTCATTTTTTGCCACTTGAGCTAATAGTGCTAGATATTTTCGTGCAGTTCATTTTCACAAAAGATTCCATTATTTGTTTCCATCACTCACTGCTAGTTTGATAGGGACTACCAGAAATCTCTATAGTTTTGGCCATGTTTTCCTAACACTATCATAAGGGGGGGGGGGGGGCACACACCAAAAGAAGAAGGATCTAATGATACCTGAGAAAGCAGCCTGCATTAAAAGGGCTTAATCATCATGCATCCAAAAATATCTCCATAGATCTTAAAAGTAGTGGTTTTGCATGTAATTCACCTGTCCTTTCTGATTTAAGAATTAAAAGATCATGTACCCTTTTGTTTTCTTCCCTCATGTTTTTAGGGACTGTGATGAAGGAACATGCAAAGACAAATCTAATATTTTGTATGCTTGGGCAAGAAATGCTCCACCCACCAGGCTACCGGAAGGTACTGTGCCTTTAGCGTGAAGTTCTTGTGTGCCAGGGGCAAGGGAGAGAAGAGTATGTGGAAATAAGCACCTGGCATATACAGGAACCTTGTATAAAATGTTTATGTCTAGTCAAAACTGTATAAACATCAACCTCATATACTATAAATACACTAGCTAAAATACTTGGGTTTGTTTTTTTTTTTCATCCTGTTTGCTATAATATTATGGGTTTCAGTAGGGGGCAAGAAAGGCTAAGGTAGGGATAATGGTCATAATATAATGCTTTATTTTTATATAGCATTAATCTTGCATTTTGTACTGTATGTTATTGGAAGGATATTTATGTTTCAGTAGCACACAAACGGCATTAAAATATTTTTGTGTGTTTTGGGAAAGTGCAAACAAGTTCAATCTAAATACTGATTTTTTTCTGTGTCTTAAGTATGCTTGACATCTTTATGTGCTTTTCATTTCTTCATGCTTTGATGTGCTTGAGCAACAGGTTTACATACTGATTTTGTTGTATGATAGATAGCTTTGCTGGATTCTGTCAGAGTTTTTTAAGCTACTTGTAATGGTATGCCTAGAAGATAGAAGTTGTTCTTTCTAATAAATGCTAAGAGTCCTAGAAATACCCATCATCTACGCAGCCTTGGTCTGAAAAGACTGAATTATACATATTTTTTTATTTGATCTTTTTTACTGCCTCTTTTCATAACCAGGAGCAGTGCACCTCATGAAGAGGTTTATTTTTAGTAATCAGTTTATACACTTACCAGCACAAGTGTTATTTGATTTGGTGATCAGAATGTCAAGTAAAAAATAATTTTGCTTGGAGGACTCTATGAAAGCTTTGCTATTAAACACCAACTAGTAATAATTTTCTTGTCTCTAAACTGTCCATAAATGCAAGGTTTGTGGAGAGGGTTCGTAATGATTCTACATTTATGTGCAGGGAGTCTGTAGGCCGATTTATAAGTAGGCTTTGCTGTGGGCAGTGGGATCTAGTAACCAAATAAGAAGAAATTTCTTTCTCCACTTCTTTTGAAGGGCGTTCATTGTAGAATCAGTTAATAGAAATTCTGGTGGTGCTATTTCACAATTTCGTTATTTCAAGTTAATTCTTAATTCTGTTTTCTTCTGTTCCCGTGCTTACTTCTGTCAACAAGTAACATAGCTTCATCATTTCCTCCAGTTTTTTTCTGCATACAATCCTGATTTACATAATTAATGTAAAAGAAGACTTTACTGCAGCTCTTTATATGTTTTCATTCTCAGTGTGTTCTTAATGTCTGTTAATCAATTTGTGCCATTCAGAGGTTGCATGAGAAATGAGTTCTACCAAATCCTACAAAGATGGCAGAATTTGATAATTTAATTAAAAAAAAAAACCCAAACCAAATGTATGGTGTGTTTTTATCTATATATATCTCAAAACTGTTTTCACATTCTTAGATTGTGAGAACCCTTTGCTGATATCTGCTCATTAATACCTAAGTTACGGTCTTAGCTTTAGTCTACTTGGGAACATGTGTTGTGGTGGTTGTTCTCTCAGTTTTCAGGATAATGTTTTCTTCACTGTTGTCTCAGTGAAATTTTTTACCCCTTCACTCAAAGCCATTACAATGATTTGTATTTTTAGATATGGTCAGCAGTGGTGAACCATCTTACACTGTATTGCTTCTGAAAACAATGCATTTTCCTTCTCTTAGGTGTTGGATTCAGAGTTGGAGGAGAAACAGGTGGCAGATTTTTTGTTCTCCAGGTGCACTACGGGGATATTAGTGCATTTAGAGGTATGTATTTTGGAAATTTGTTCTATCAGTTAAAGCATTGAAAATATTTACATTACCTGTAGAAAAGAATTTTCTTGTGAGTGTCACTCACAAACATAAAGATCAGTAAGCGTACTTGTAATAAAGTTTATCTATTAAATTGACTTCTTTATAAACTTCCTCTATCTCTGTAAATATTTAAAATGTGAACAGATATTTTTACCTTCAAAAAATATAAAGCAAATGACTTAAAGTAAGGAAGAAGCAATAATTTGAAGTGTAGGGAGAAACCTATTTTTCCCTGTATAATTCAGTTTTTTGAATTCAGTTTTCTTTAAGAAAGTTGAAACAAATACATATGAACACCCTTAACCTGTCACCTTACTTGAATAGCTGGTGAGAAAGATGACATTCAGCGGCCAATCACAGTATTTGTGTTTGGAAAAAGTTGTAACTATCAGATGGTATCTTTTAATATTTGAAGTTGTCTCATCCATCCTCCACCCGCTCAAGAAGGGCAACCAACAGTCAGTTGTAGGTGGCTTTTTGATATCTCCAGAAATGCCTGTGCCCATCCTCAGTCACTTTCACAGTCAAAAAGTGTTTCCTGATGTTCAGAAGGAGCCTCCTGTATTTCAGTTTGTGCTCATTTCCTCTGGTCCTGTCACTTGAGCACCACTAGAAAGAGCCTGGCTACATCTTCCTTACACTCTCCCTGCAGGATTTGTTTGTACATGGGTAAGATTCTTCCTTGCACCAGTCCTTCTCTTCTCCAGGCTGAACATTTCCAGCTGTCTCCTCTTACGAGAGATGCTTCAAGTCCCCTCATCATCTTGATGGCCCTTCCTTGGACTCTCCAGTACATCCATGTCTCTCTCATACTAGGGAACACAGCCCTGGACCCAGCACTTCAGGTGTGGCCTCAACACACCAGAGAGGCATCACCTCCCCTGACCTGCTGGCAGTAGTTTGGCTGAGGACACTCTTAGGGTATTTTGCAGCAAGGGCGCATCACTGTCTCATCTTCAGCCTGGTGTCCACCAGGACCCCCAGATCCATTTCTGCCAAACTGCTTTCCAGCTGGGCTGCTCCCGGCATGTTCTGGTGCCTGATGCAGGTCTTTGCACTTCCCCTTGTTGAACTACACAGAGCTCCTCTGGGGCCATTTCTCCAACCTGTCCAGGTCCCTCTGGATGACAGCACAATCCTCTGGGGTATCAGCATTTCCTCTCAGTTTGGTGCCCTATGCAAACTTGCTGAGGGTAAACTCTGTTCTGTCATCCATGTCATTAATGAAGATGTTCAACAGGAGTGGGCACAGTATTGACCCCTGGGGTACATTGCTAGTTACCATCTTCCAGCTAGACATTGCACCACTGATCACCACCCTCTGGGCCTAACCATTCAGCCAATTTTCAGTCCACCTCATTGCCTGCTCACGCGGCCCGTACGTTATAATACTGGTTTACTGAAATTTGGATTTCATTAATACACATTGAGATATTATCTGCGACTTTGGGGGACAAGTTTAATTGCATTTATTTACTTACTTATTTATTTAGCTTTCATGTTGTGCTTTCATCTTTAAACCTGAAATGTGTTGTTTTGACATCTTTGAAATGCATGAATTCTTATTTTCACTCTGTGAATCACATCCTGTGTGGTAGTTCTGGGTTAGGGCCTGTCTGACCTTCAAGAACAAAAAAAACCCATGGGTCATCATTCTCTTCAAACTCAGTTATGGTGCATTACTGTGTATGATTTAAACAAGAATGAAGATCCTCATGAGCTAAGTGATAATATGTTGGACTTGAAAGAAGGGAGTAATAGTAAGCTGGGTAATAGCAAAAATATAAAGGAGGAATATGTATTACACCAATAGTTTTGAGCTACGCTAACAGCCTCCTAACCCTTCTGTGGTACCACGGTAAATGATCAACGTGTTGTAATTGGTTTGGACAAAGAAATTTGCCTGTTGCTGCTAGCTTCTGGGTGCCCTGCAGCCTTTCTGCCATAAAACACTGGCAAGGTTTCAGCAATACTCAGGTTTTTCAGCAGCACTGTCTGAAGCTGAAGGTATGGTTTCTTACCATGATTTAAAGATAAAATGTAGCATGAAGGCATTAATGGTAATGAGAAGGAGGAAGAGAAGGAGGATGAGGAAGAAATAAACTGAGGGTGCCAGCACTTTAAACAGTGCGGAGCACAAATACAAATGTGTGCAACTGAAGTTGACAGAGTTTATTTTCATGGGACAATTCAGATGGATCATTACAGACAGTGAGATTGTTTGCCTGCTCAAATCACAAATAATTGAAGCTAAAAACCTCTAAAGAGAGCATGATAGTTAAGAGCCTGCTCTTCATTATTGCTTGGGGACACTGTTCATTTTCACTCTTCAGTAAAAACAAACAACAAAACAGAAACAGATAAGATCAGCACCCTCTGTTACATATTAGTTGAGGATGTATTTGGAAAGTTTTATTAATAAATTAACTTGGTAGTGAAAACTTAGTTTTACAGCAGCACTTTTTTTATTTTTTGCCTAGAATATTTGTGCAGGGCTTAGAATAATCAGTGTTATAGATATAAACCTGAAAAATATGAAAGTTTAAGAAGTGTGGACTGTAATATAGGAGATACTAGTTTCATGTACTCTTTCAAAGTTTAAAGAGTATGGCAGGATGCCTTCTGTTTTATTTCGGCGCCTTTTACTCAGTAATCTGATATATTATTTTTAAAATAAAAAATATTCTACCTTATTTTGAGCACTGGATTCCGTGTGCTTCTCTTTGATAACCAGAAGGCTTAACATTGGTGCCTTGGGTAAAATTAATTCTGCACACTCCTGAATATTCATGTCTACAGTACTTTATGGTTTCCTTTCAGGAAATCAGTCATCTGTGACCTGTACCAAGGTATTTGTTTGCTAGAAAAATTATACCACATCAGGATCAACAATTGTTTGCCTCTTTTCTATTTGGAAATCTGTGAAAATGGCACCAGGGAGTCTGTGCTTGTATTTTGTTTTTCACAGACTAAATAAAGGTAGAGTTTCATTTTCATGTTACTAGACTTTTGAAAACAATTTTGCTGAGATTCTGGATGAGTGAGCAGATTAGCAGGAGCAAGCACCTTGACTCTCATGAAAAAAAACTGACTCAGCTGGTCTTCTTTTATGTATCAAATACTGAAAGCAGCATAATGAATTTGTCTCTTTTTTTACCAAGACTTCAAGTTAAATTTTGTGCTACATGTCTTTGTCTTTTTAAATGTAACTTGTGTAAAATTAATTCCCAGTGGGCGTTAGCTTTGGAATTGCCTTGCTCAGAGGTTGTGCTCCATCTTTGAGACTGCTTCTAATTTTAATGAAGCAAAGCCAATTCTACCATATGTGGAGATTCTGGTACAAATCGAAGGTCTGACTTTGAAATAACAAGGGGTTTGGAACTTCATAAGAAAAGAAAAGGACCATTCTGCTACAGTGAAAGCTTTCAAGTATTCTAGTAGCCACATATAAATATTGTACTATTTCTATTAAGTATTAGAAATAGAGCAATGAAAAAAATTAATGAAGGGTTTGAACAGTGTGCCCTGTAATTTATAAAACATGTACTCAGAGTGCAAAAAAAAAACAGAAAAAAAAAGCTTTTGAGAAGTCTTTATTTTTCTAAGTAAAAAACCACACAGAATTTTAAGTATCTAGGAAGCCCTAGAAGCCTCAGCTTCCATGGCAGATTATCATACATGTAACTAAAGAGATAGACAGACTGACAGGAAGCCTGTTGGACTTGGACTGGAAGTTTTATCGAAATCAGCCTACAGAAAGCTCATTTCTTTTTAGGATAATTCGGCTTCTCCTCAGTTATGAGTGTTCCATTTGACACACTGTATTTCTAGTATTTCATATATTTCTCCTAGAAAACAGGATTTAGCAGGAGCAGCATAGGTAATTCTTTTTAACTAATTTAAGCATTTAACATGCAGTATTGATTTTTGTTTACATAGGTAAATAAAAGCAGGGAATATTTAGTGTGATTGTGTTATATATGCACAGCACACAAAACACAGTCATAAGCTTGCCTTCTAGTTTCATCTGGGTTGGAAACTGCCTTGACAATTGACTTTCACAGAACCTGTTCTTGAGGTATATAAAAACGCTTTTCCCAGTCTTTGCCAGTAGTAACTTACTTGTCCCAGAGCAGTGCATATTTGCTAAATAGCTGAAACAAACAAATCAAAGTAATTCCAGTCAGCTGGACTGACAGACTTGAATCTTTAAGATTTTTATAGAATCACATACTAAACTAGGTTGGATGCCATTGGTCCTCTTGGCTGCCTGGGCACAAGCTGGCTTATGCTCAGCAACATCAGTCAGCACCTCCAGGCCCCAATACTGAGCCCTGAGAGACACCACTAGTGACCAGTTGCCAACTAGATGTGACACCATTTACCACCACTCTTTGCACTTGGCCATCCAGCCATTTCTTTACTCATTGAAGAATACACTTATCCAGGCCACGAGCAGCCAGTTTCTCCAGGAAGATTCTATGGGAAAGTGTCAGAACTCTTACTAAAGTCCAAATACACAATGTCTGTTGTATTTCCCTCCTCAGTCAGGTGGGTCACCTTCGGCTTGGTTTGTGCATTATGGATATTTTTGCTTCAGTCACACAGTGAAGTTTGGAAAGAGTCAGCACAGGGAATAAGCATGGCCTCACTGCAGTCACCATTCTTGGATGGACAGTTCAGCAGCTTTCAGTCTTTCAAGGAGGTCAAGTGTAAGGAAGAAACAAAGAAACAGCATTTCAATCATACCTCTGTAACTGTTAAAAAAATGTTTAGCTCAGTCATGGCTATATATAACCATAGACAAAATAATAACATGGTGCAAGAATTTCTTAGAAGACTACACCAATGTATCTATCTATTATTTTACTCTGGCCAGAGCACTGCAGATCAGAAGCTGATTTGTTTCTCTTGATAATTTCATAGAGTCATAGAATAGTTAGGGTTGGAAAGGACCTTAACATCATCTAGTTCCAACCCACTGCCACGAGCAAGAACACCTCACACTAAACCATGTCACCCAAGGCTTATATAATAATACGATTAATATGATTGCCTTGTATAGTTGCAATAATTAATTTTCCACTGTCTTCAGTTCATTTTGAAATTACTCAATTTAGATTTAAATACTGAATGATTTTTTTTTCAATAGTCTGAAAATTTAAATAGTGTGAAAACACTTTAATACTGGCAAACTGAAATATATTGGAGTAATTTCCTTCTTCCCACTGTGCTGTTTTAAAAGAAAGACTCTGTGACACAATAAGGGGTAGATTTTTCAAACACGACTAATATTTGGCATATGTTAGGTTTGAGTTTGTTGTTTTGGGATAGTTTTTCAGCAGTGTTTAAAAGATAGCGTGATGATACTCTCAACCGCAGATGCAAAACTGAGAGAAACAAAACTATTGATTGCATTTTAAATTTTTAAATTTTAAATTACATTAAGTAATAAAGTAAAATGTTCTGAGAAAGTAAGCATTTCCCAGCTTCCATTAAAATTTATGTAGTGCAAACTCTAACAGCATTAAACTGATAAAGCTGAATTCTGTATCACCTGTGTTATATGAATAGCCAAAAATTTAGTAAAAAAATTGGTTTGAAACAAGGAGCGTGGAGCAAAAGAGACTTCACAAAGACCTGTATTGAGGTTGTAATTGAAGCTTCCTACAGTGAAGAGTAGAGGAGGATGAGCAGTATATACGTGTCTTGAGCATTTTTCTAAAACCATGGACAAAGAATTGCTTTCTTTTGAATGTTTTCTACCATTTTCCTACTTTTGTCCTCATAGCTTAGTCCTTAGGGTGCTTTTTGATTCATGACTTGGCCATTTGGAAGCAACATTTGTTATCTGTGATTGAAAATTAATGCTTATTCTGGCATGGCATAAGCTCAGTTTTTCTTCCTGTCTTTAGCCAGTGCTGACTATATCTTGCCTTTGTAATTTTCCCCTTATCTACTATAACGTAGTCTTTTATTTGGTCCTGTCCCTTCTCTCCTTCAACCTTTTCTTTTTCTTTACGTCTCTGATACCTCTCTCCTTACTTACCATATGATGAATGTGGCGATTTTTGGTGTTTTTATTTTTCATTTTTAATGAGTAACTTAAAAATAAACAACAATCAAACCAAACACATTTTAAGACTATTTTTTTATATCTGTTTTAATGACTGTACTTTAAATTGGGGAATTTTTAGCTTAAATTTTATTTTAATTTTTTAGTGGCTAGTGTTTTTCTGCACAAACAAGCATGTTTGTATAAAAATTGCACATAGGATTGTATGTTATTGTAATGAAAATATCTTCTACAATATATTGTTTATTTGGCTATTTTATAAAACAGAAAATGTGGATGGTACAGCAGCATAGTGGCTGACTGACTAGTTTTGCATTTTTGTACCTACATGCATAGTCTTAAAATACTTCTAATGTAATTACAAGTGAATTTGTTATTACTCTGTCATACCCGCATTCAGTCATTTATGCAGAATATAGGTACCAAACTCTCTGAGTTTCAGGCAACATAACATATAGCTTGACAAAGACCATCAGAAATACCATCATTGCATTGAATGGATATTCTTTTGCTTCTGCATCACCAATTGAATTTTCAGCTACTTTTCTTCTGATTCATCACTCTTGGTTTAAAGAGAAGCATGCTTTCCAAACATTCAGTGCATCTTCAATAGGGGGTAGTCCACCCATTAGTGTAGAGTCAAAAAGCTACTGTTGTAATTTTTCTTTCACATATATAGTGAAGACTTTCCTTCTTGTTGTTATTTGTAAAAGTACAACTGTGATTTATTGATTCGAATTTTTAAATACAGAAGTGTTTGTTGAGACACACAGAGCTGGAGTAACTTAGGAATTCTCAGATGCCATGATGATTACTGTGAGAACCTAGTGAAAATGGGGTAGCAGTTTTTTCAATTGCATAACATATGCACTGATTTATACATTTTGTAAAAACAGTAGCTTTCTACTTAGTAAACATATTAGAATTAAATTCTATTGTTAATGGTGGTAAAACCCAAACGTAGTATTATCCTTTAATAATGAAGTGTGGTGTGACTAAAGTAGCTAATATCTGAAAAGCTAAACTGGTATTTTTTAACCTAGAAAGTCTCTGGTTTGTCCCACTCTAGTTATTATCCTTTCTTCTGTTCAAATGCAATGTTTTTTTCAATTCTGAACATAGATGCTGATGGAAGAAAATCTCTCCCAAATTATCACTTGTCAGCAGATCCATAGCTACTGTGTTCTCTTTCTTAAATGAAGCATATATTGTTAGAGTGTATTTTTTCAGCATTTTCTGTTTACCGACTTTGGTGTTACATCTATCTTCTAACTAGAGCTGTTTTGGTATAAACATAAGAAAGGGAACTTCTTGAAAAAAAATGAAGTTTGAACTTCCAGATCACCAACCAAAATACAGTAACTTTCAAAACTTTAGTATGTTTAAATTAAAATGTCAAACACATTAGATAATGCTGGTACAGTACATGAACAAATGAATTAACTTTTTTTACTTGCCTTCTGGGATGTCCAGTGTCAAACAGAATTGCTCTCTGTATTGGTATCTCAAAACCATGTGGTGACTTTATTGGAGGTATTTCTGGTTGTTTCATTATTACTGGCTGAAACCATTATTTTTCCACAATTCTTTAATTTTTCTAGCTTTTCTCAAAATACAGATTTGTTTGAAGCAAACAACTTTTTCTGCTGTTGTAAAAATGATGCTGTTTCGTCTCATAGATTGTATTTCATAAAGATCTACAGTATCTAATGCCAAAAAAGCAGTTAGTTTTTCATCCACTAGTTTCTTTCTATATTAGGATTTTGCTACAAATGCAGCACTGTATTCAGATTTGTATGAATTTGGGTAATGTTTCCATAGTATGAAAGTTCTACTGCAAACAATAAAATTAAAACTTATTTTGTCTTGTGGTATTCTTTATACAGCAGAATAATGTTACTAATATGTAATAATTTTGTATGGTTTCAGTTGTAAATGATTATACCATTTTGTGATTTGTACAGACAAACACAAGGACTGCTCTGGTGTAACTTTGCATCTGACACATCAGAAGTAAGTATCTCCTGAAAATACTTAAATTTTACAATTTTTTTTCATTGGAACAGAAGGCATGGAAACCCCTCCTTTAGATTCCTGTGAAAGAGTGTAAAATAAAAGTAATACATGCATCACAATATTAAGATTTTTGAAGCTATGTGTCATTTGTTGGCAAAAATTTTTGTTTCTGCTAAGCAACTTGATGAAACAGTGCTATCAGTACCGAGTTAATCCAGTTTAAGAACTTCATATTTAAAAATCTGGGACAGGGACAGGAAGTGTGTAGGTGATCGTGTTGTTTTTCACATGTTTTGTAGAAGATGCTTTAAAATTTGCAGCTTGTATGAAAAAGAGTATGGAGAGGGAAGTGCTGTGTTTCAGCTGCTTTCTCAGTAGACCAGTTTCAGACATAATTTGTTTAGAAATTGGTGGTAAATGTGTATCGTGTCACTTGCAGTCATTTTTGAAATGGACTTGATTAGCACAGCTTGAGTTTTGAATTGCAGGCAGCCTTTGATTGCTGGAATGTATCTTATGATGTCTGTGAACACTGTAATACCACCAGGCGAGAAAGGTGAGTTGTAATGCTACAAAGTGATTATGTAATTTTAGCATCTGGTTTATTTTTACTGCTCATTGCGTAAGAAAATGTAGCAGAGACTCACTGAATTGTAGATGGAAAGATTAAACAAATGATGACAAAAAATAGTTATAATTCTAAAATTGTATCATATTTCCTGGTAACTACATCAGCAAAAGTGATCAGTGTTGTAGAAGACAATGTAGAGAACAATAGTGATCTGTGCAATACTGACATTTCTAGAAATCTTCTGAGTATTTTATTTTTGTCTTAATATTTTACAAAAAAAAAAAAAAGCACTATTTCTTTTCTTATTCTCACCATCCCACAAAAATAAAAAATAAAAAACGAAAAACCCATACAATTTTTTGGACTGTTCTTCATAAATATTTGCCAATCATGCTATTTGTGGTTTACCAAGAGTTCAGTTTTAATAAATTAATTTCTACCAGCAAGGAACTGTTCTTTAAAGAATTTATTCATATGTTCCTACGTGGTTAAAATGTCAAAATGCCGAAAAAACATTGTACAACAATGTTCCCAAACAAATTCTACTCAGTGGATTTTACCTGAAGTTCAGCTTGTATAGTCCCAATAGCATTTCTTCAAGCTAGCATGGAATGTTCTGTTTTAAGGAGTTTGATCACTGAGTCCATATTTGCCTATGCTAAACTGGCATTCTAAGTAAAATATGTGAGAACACTATTTTTACCATTTGCAGTTAGCTGCCTAAATAGGATGAGGTGGTCAAATGCCCAGCTGAGTTCAACTGTTAAGTGAATTCAGCCACTTGAAATCTTTTTCAATTTGAATTGAAGCTTAACAGAATTTGCTCTTCAGTATGAAAACATCAAAAGAAACCACCCTCCTTATACTCCCTTAAAGATATTTGATCATTGCAGATACGTTTTCACTTGAAGGGGGGTGGGAAAGGGAAATAAGATTCTGTGCCTGCTCAATAAAACTTGCAGTACTTCAGAAGATCAGAATGTTTTTTATAAAAGGAAGAATGCAGCCAGTCTCTCTGGCTGCATTTATCTCAGCCAGCCAGTCTCAGAGAGGCATCAGCAGAAGAATTTCTCTGTATGCTCCTAACACAAGTGTAGTGCTAAGTGTAGCACTTCTCTGCCAAAGTCTGTATCTAACCCTGAATCTTTAAAACTGGGCCTAGATCCATAAGATCTTACAATCAAGACTTCATTATAAATTGTATCATTTTAGAATGGTACCAGTTTATTTTCATTTTCTCCTGAGTAGATTGTTTACCATAGCTGTATTTATTTTAAGTGATCCTCTTTTAAGTGTTACATAGTCTGTAAGCAAGTCTATTACTTTGCTAGATAGCAGCAGCATTTGCTGGAAAAAACACTGCTAAGTTTCAGTCGCATTTTTTATGTACATCATCATAGAAGGTCATTTTCAAGTGACCTGATGTCATCATATAGATATGGCAGATGCATAAGTTGTTATCCAATATAGTTTGAAATTACATGTTGTCCAGTGTAGGTATACCTTTTGTAAACCATATTGAATGAAGTACATTAGTGTACCTTTTCTCTGATAATTAATGTTTTTTTCTTTCTTTATTGCTGTCATATTTTAACAGCAGTTGATGCAGACATTGCCTGCCATTACAAAAGGTTTCCAATGCACCTTTTTGCCTACAGAGTTCATACACACAGATTAGGTAAGAGTTTTATTGCAACATGGCTATATCAAATACTTAACAGAAAAATGCTAACACTACAGCATATTTTTTTAGATGTCTCTTGTTCACATGTGTATTGGTATGTTATAGGTAAAGTAGTGAGTGGATACAGAGTGAGAAATGGTCAATGGACATTGATTGGTAGACAGAGTCCACAACTACCACAGGTTGGTTGTTTTTTTAATTCTAAATATAAATTTTGATTATCTTTATTTAAAACCAGGAAGATGAATTGACAGTCATGTACCCATAGATACACCTCATGCTGTTTCCACTGGTACATGTTGTGCCAGTAGAAAGTGAATATTGCCCAGCATTATCATGGTTACATTACGATGCACAAACCATCCTGAAGTTACTTTTCAGATGTGTAGCAGTTATTCTTGTGTGTGGGTGTTGATGTAAATAATATGAGATGCTTTTACTGATTAGGGTGAATCATCCTCTCTTTCAGGCATTCTATCCAGTAGAACATCCTGTGGATGTTAGCTATGATGATACCCTAGCAGCTAGATGTGTTTTCAGTGGTGAAGGCAGAACTACAGAGACGCACATCGGGTAAATTTTCTCTATTTGCTCCATGTTGTTGGTTACATTTAGAAATATTCTTGTTTCATGTCTCCTTTCAGGATAATTCTAATTGTTAAATTCTACCAGAATGTTCTGTTTTGCTATCTAGTGTGCTAGATATTTAACTCTACACAACATTCATTGCCCTCACTTCGCTGAAGTGTTCAGAAGCTATGCTACCAAGCACCTTACTCAGATGTTGGGCTGATATACACTTAACAGGAGTCATCAAGTCTAAAAAAATGTATTTTTAGTAAGCTGAAGTTACGGACTGTTTCAGGCAAAATAATAAAGCATCACAATTTCTCTTATTTCAGAAGAAAATTAATGGAAATTTATAAAATTCTGATACATTTTGAAATCTGACTTTAAAATGTGAAATAATATACGAGTTACCATTATTTCAATGTAAACATATACATGCTTTTATCAAAACAAAGCCATAAATGACTAATAATGATCAATAGGAAAACCTGAACTGTGTTTGTCAGTTGAAGAAGACAGAGTTCTGTAAAATGAAGTTGATAAATATAACTATAAAAATAGATGCAATATTAAAAAAAATATTGTCTTAAGTCGCTCCAGTTCTTTGCACTAGAATTTGCTGCATATATAGACTAATGAAGATACTCTGCAGAAGTCTCTCTGTTCTGGAAGTATGTGCTGCAGAACCCCAAGGGTTTAGACATTTAAGGCACTGAGCACCCCAATATTGCATCTCAGTAGAGAGATTAAATTTATTCATGAAACAGGGTTTCTCAGGAGTTCAGATACCTAATAGAAGCATTCTGAGTTTTCTGTGAATTTACTAAAACTGTTCTTGATGGAGTTTGGATTTTTTTTCTTTTTTACTGTGATACTTAGAAGGATGATCTTTGTATTTTTTAGACACAGTAATGTGTCAGGTGAACCAGAGTTCATGTGGGTTCCACATCCCCTTTTCTACTAGAGTTTTAAAGAGGAAGCAATTATAGTAACAGATATTGGGAGGCCAACAGTGAAGTTAATGCTTTCTAACTAGAGCTTGCCCAGTCAGAGCCTGATTTTTCTGGTCTCCAAGGGATGCTAAATTTTCAATGCATGGAAAAATACCAGTTCCCCTTTGAAATAGTCTATTTTCCCATGTTCCCCATATCTCCCCTCTGGCTGGTGTCATTAATGTTGCTATGGTGAATAAATGAATGCTGCGGGATGCTGCTGGAAAAGTCAGCACTGACGTCTTTTGCAAACAGCTATTAGGCCACCCCCGTAACTTTTTATGAATGCAGACTCAGTGGTTAATTGTGAAAGCTAATTAAAAAATGTGAATGTAAAAGCCTTTATTTTGCAAACCTTTCTCTACAGCTCTAGCTTATTCCATTGTCAGAATTGTAGCTGTAAATAAAATATATCAACCATAAGGCAGAGGAAAAAAGCAGGAACAGATCACAGTTGCAAAGAGGCCCTGTGTTGTCTGTGTCACAAAGGAATATTTTTCAGAAAAAAAAAAATTTCTCATACCAGCTTTTTTGTCTGTTGAAGACAGAATTATGTAGCAGTAGAAAAGAGCCTCTCCTGTTCCAAGTGCATGGACAATATTTATCAAAGAACGGAATTTTTCCAGTGTTTAATCATTCTTGTTGCACTCATATCTTCCTTACAAAGCTTGTGATCAAGTTATTCTCAAGATTGCAGTGCTGTCTTCTCTTTAAGAGATATTTAGGGTGTCCTAATATGTAATGAAATTAAGTTCTGCTGCATTAGAACCAGTATGATTGGCCAATAAATGGATGCATTTGAACATGGGGGGGGGAAACTGTCATAAAAGATGTCTGCTGAAATGAAACATAGATGTTATTTGCAACGATTTTAAATTACATTTGCCCCAGATTGAAAGGGGATTGTATGAATGCAGGCATGATGGATGGTGCAGTTCTGTCATATTTCACCAGAATGTGTATATAGTAGACGACACACTGGGTACTATGAGGATAATACTGGGGAAATGGAAAGAAGAGCAGATCAAATAGTTGATGCAATTTTCTGTAGAATCAAACTCAAATTGTTAGGAATTTCTGAGATACTTGGGGAGTTTGTGCCACCTGGTATTGTCTACTGTAAGCTGAAAGAAATCCTTGATATTTGCAGCAATGAAGCTATTAAATGTTTTAGTGTGGGACGTCTACTAAATATGACATTGCCACTTTTTATTTAATACTCTGTTAAGCAAGTTAGATTAATTGAATAACAGCTCTATCCAGCTCCTCCTTTTTTCCTAACTGCCACATCTTTTCTGTGTTGTGTAGGGGAACAGCCAATGACGAAATGTGTAATTTTTACATTATGTACTATATGGAAGCCAAGCATGCAGTCTCATATATGACCTGCACACAGAATGCAAACCCTGAATTGTTCAGAAATATACCACAGGAGGCAAATGTCCCTATTCAAATCATGTCTGATATGCTAAAGATGACACATGGACACCATGAAGGTGAAAATAACTTATAAAACATTGAAAAAATGCATTTTATTCCAGTCTTTTTTTGCTCACTGACGTATTTGTCTATGTTGCTTTGATATGCTAAATTTTCATCAGACAAATGAGATACAATTCTGAATAAAATTCAAGTCCCTGATTATAGACCATCACAGGATTCTTCTCTTGTTTTTGTTGGAAGTATTTGTCATAGTCTTTTGTCTGTTTCTTTCTATTGTCATCTTCCAATTTCCAGTGTATTTTTATAGTTACATAAATTGTGTACCCAAACGATTGACCTCTTTTCTATGCTAAATATCAGTACTTTATATTAACACTTTGTTAGTATTTGCTTTATCTTCTGTTTCCTACAAAATTAAATTGTAACATTTCCATAGTTTTCCTTACCCCTACTTTGTTATGGAGGGAATCAAATGTTTATATGGAACACCAGCAGGCATTTAATTTCTAGCAGTAGTATTACCCAGAAGCAATCTGACTGATGTGTCTGTGCAGCAAAATATGAATCTTAATTTTTCATTCCAATTGTTTCACTGCTGCATTGTTTGGTATAACTACTGTAAATAGGTAAAATATCAAATGTTTATTTCAGAAGGGCTTTTTTTTTTTTCCCAGTCAGAAGATACAAAATTCCATTCACATACAGAGATTAACATCATATCCTAATTCCATTTTTCAGAAACCAAGGATAGTGATAAAAGTTCTTTGCTGCAGCAAGCGAAAAAAGAAGAGGAAGGGATTTTGGAGCAGAGTATGTACTTGTTTATTTCTATATCAAGTACGGGACACACTAATGTAAAATACTGAGAAATTATACCCAGATTGTTAATAAGTTATGAAGGTTTTATTGTTTATCTTTAATTGGTGTAACTTGCAATGTTCTGTACAGCTAATAGGATTGAATGCTATATAAGAAATAATTAAAAAAAATAGTCTACCATTGATCTCTAGCTGTGTAGATAAAATTCTTCAGAGCATTTTAAGCTCATCAGGTTTTCCTGTTCTTGGTTTAATTTGCTAAAGAAGGTTGTGATTTATCCCTTAAGTGCAATCCTAAAGGATGGACATGAAGAAGTAGTCCTATAGTATGTAACTGCTCTAGATTGTATATGTGACTGTCTGCTATTAGTTCTCCCCTATTTCTTAGTTTGTATTACTATATATGTATTAGGGAATACTATGTTTTTACAGTTCAATATTGGTTGTATATGTGCTGGATTGAGTGCAGCTATTGTTTAATACTGAGCTATTTTTAACTACATTTGTGTATATGTGTATATGCACATAACTTGTGCAAAAATGTCTGTAGTACTTAGTTGCAGGACAAAAAGCCATGACTGTTATAAAGCTTTTAGAAATATGCTGAATGTTGTATAGGTTTGGGAGATACGTTAAAATAAGACTGTATTTTAAAGTTTTTGTGTGTCATATGCCATTTGATAAATATTTGTTTAATATCAAGATTTTTCTTGATATAAATGAGAAGACGATCTTGAGGTTCAGACATGGCTCAGACATTTAATATATTCAAAATAAATTAAATGCAGATTTCTTTTTGCCTTTGATGAGGCAAAAGGTTAGGACAGTGTTTAGAGTTTTTAGTAACATCTTCTGTAAGGGTTAAATTTTCTACATGCCATATTGCAAAGTTAACTCCAATAATTAAGTTACAGTTACATAAAAACTAGCTTCTGGGTCTAGTGTGAGGCATTCGTGCCTATGGCAGGTGGTTGGAACTGGATGATCTTAAGGTCCGTTCCAACCCTAACTATTCTATGATTCTGTAACAGTGTCTTGACTGAAAGTACTTTAAACTACTGAAGACAGTATTTACACTTCCATATCTGAAACTTAACCTTAGTCAATTCAAGGTGAATTTTTAAAGAAAGAAATACAGTTATATTTTTTTAAGCATACTCTGGAACAGAGTAAGCTAGCTGCTTGTAAATGGAGACCAAGATTTATACTGAAAAGCTGCTCCGCCTTTGTTATTAATAAGTGCATTAGGATTTGGTTGATGAGCTTGTTCTCTGTGAGTCTTACTGAATTTGTTAATATTTGAAACAAAATGTTGAAACAAGGTCCTGTTTTTAAAAACTTTTTAATTTGTCTTTGAAACATATCCCAAAGCCACATTTCTACAACGCAGTCTTGTTTTTTGAGACCGTTGTTTAGTATACAACATCATCTAATCTGTTTTCATGGAAACACCCTGCATTGTTTTGTCCATTTGAAATTACTTGAGTTCATAATGTGAGATATTAAAACACAGTAGTTTCTTTGAGAGAGTTTTATTCCATATTTTAAGTGTTAGTTTAAGATAAACTCTCCCATCATTTACAGGAGCCTAGCTTCGTTTTTACATTGATAAAGCTCTAACTTCAGTTGAATTATATGTGTGCAAGCAAAAGAAGCAAATTGAAAAATTAGATCAGGTTTGGTTTTATTTTTGTCTCCAAAAGGGAAAGGTGAGTGGCTGTTTCAGGTGGGGTTTGGTCCTACAAGTGCACGAATACCTGGTAAGATACACTGGGAATACCAAAAGCTGAAAGTGCTGTGGTAGAATGTGCCTGTGAAAATTCCACACAAATTGGAGTCTGGTTTTGAAAAGAAAGTGCTTTCTGTAATTGTGTTGCCAGTTTGTCCATCTCCTCAAGTAATTTTAGTGAGACAGCCAATATCAATCAAATTTGAACAAGGTCTCAAGGACAGGAAAATTCTAGTTTGGAGGGAGTTGCACAGAAGCAAATACATACTTTCACTGAGGTAAAGCTTAAAACATAAATTTTTCCCCGTATGTCCTGGCATGACATACTCTGGACAATAAGTTTATCTACGAAACACAGATCCACCAAAACTCAGGTTTTTGATTAGTTCTATTGCTGCCGAGCTGTTGATCAGTAAATTCAGACTTTGATTTGCTCTGGAGATAATGCTTCAACAGTTTTTCTATAATTCTGTCTTTTGTCTTGCATGTTTGTTCTTTGATGACTCACTGTGTTGTAGCAACTTAAATTTACCCTTGTTTGTTTCAGGTAACTAAGTAAAAACTGTCATTTCACTAAAACTGAGATGCTTGTTAATTTATCCTATTAGCTGGACATCCTTACAAATCTAGGAGGTAGAGGCATGGTCAGAGACAGATTCTGATGTGAGTAGTATTAAATCTATTTGCCTCAAAAAAGGAAAACAGAAAAGCCCACCATGTGAAAGAAGCTGCCTGCTAATAATGTGTCTATCACGTGGTTGCCTGGGCATAGGGTACTTCCTGCTACACACATGCAATTTCATTATACTGGCACCTGCAGGTGTTATCATTGCTTTTATGTTAAATTTTCAGTTTCATCGCCTTCACTTATCAGAGGCACATTAATAAACAATGTAAATATATCAAAATAAGTAGTAACCATCACAAAGTGAACTACCACTTAGCATGAAGACAGAGCTAAATCTCTGTAGTGTTAAAATTAAACTGAGCTTACCTAAATGAAACTGACCTCATTATTCCTCTGTTTCTGAAACAGAGTCACTGTTTGGTGAAGATAAACTGTTCATGCGAAGTTAATTATTATAGGAAATGCAATTGATTTAGACATTTGTGCATATTGGAGAGTTTCCAGTTCCTGCTGAAACACAAAGTCCCTAGCAAAACAAATATGATTTATGTTTTATTTTGTTGTTCATAGATAGAAGCTTGATAAAATTGTATTCAATAGATACAGTAGTGAAAAACTAGCATCTGTTCATAGCGCTCACCATGTCTGCTAGATGTCTCTTCTTTACTTCTGGAAAAAAGGCCTAAATGTGTTTTTTTCTGTTTGTTCAACACTTTCCTGGCTATAGTCTGTGGCATAACATAATACATTTAAGATCTATTTTGCTATGCAAACAGTGAAGCAGTCTTTACTATTGAGAAAATCAGCTGCTGGTGTACCTGGAAGCTGTATAAATGCTATAGGCAGGGGTAGTTTCTTAATAACAAACAAGGACTATACCGGTGATGGTTAACCAGAGGGGCAATATTTGTTAAAAAAAAAAACTAAGGCTGGCTTGAACTGAAAATTCACTTGCAGCATATAAACTATAAATCAAAGATTAGATTTGATTTTTTGTTTTAGAAAGGCATGTGTGTACACATGTATTTACACATACATGGGAGAGGAAAGAGACAGGATTTTTGTCTTCTGGTATTAATATTTACTGTGGCACTTACAAAAGTAAATTTTTGCTTGTATCTGGTTTAGGAAAGCTGGTAGCGAAAAAGTAACATACATTTTTGCCTCTGATGGTAGAATCTGAAGTGAGTCTAAATTGTGATTCTTTTGCTTTCAGTATTAGCCAGTTAACCAGCCAGTATGAGGGTTTTTTTCCCTCTCATCCCCCATTATTTCACAATTACCACGAGCAGAAATAGTTTCAGGTAACTGAATAGTGAAGTTCAATACAAGTGAACCTAAGATCTCTCTTTTTGAATGTCCCAGCTAGACTCATATCAAAACTGTTTTAACTGAAATCCCTTTCAACCTCCTGCATTTAAGATAATACTACATCTTAAGTCCAGCATTCAGAAGTTAGCTTTTATAAAGTTGGGCTTTAAGTCTGCAATATAGAATTGCTGTCCTAGTGGTGAGATTATGTTGAATAGAAACACACCTCCCTGGGCTTCTAACTTGTTCTAGAGATTCAGATCTGTTTAGGGAGTGAAGTAGAAAAGAGAAAAGAATATGACTTCATGGTCTAAGGCAATTTCATGCTCTCTGTTTAAAGTGTTTTACTCTAGACTCTTAGCAGAGTGGCTGAATGGTTCTTGGTAGCTGCGTACCTTTGAGAAGTGTTATTTCCTGATCTGTTTTCTTAGGCTTTGAGGATAGACAAAACAAATAACTGGAAATAATTCGTGCATATATGCAGCTCCTGCTGTAATAGACTGGATGTGGCTTTAATTTAAGATGTGAAATATAATGCTAAGTACCAACTAAAACCACATTTTGAGACATTTCTAGGTAAACACCTAGAATGAGTAGATGCTAAATGACCATTCTGACTGTAATCTTTAGCAAAGTAGCGGTGATTATGGACCCTAATTTCATTTTACAGGCTGTAACAATGAAGCTAATTTAGTGTAAGTAAGTGTTTCATAAACAGAGATGATGGAATAGAAATGTTAAGAGATGTCTTTCTGTTTAGTTAAGACATTTTTTCAGGAGTGCTGGGGGGTTAAATATTTGAATGGGGTTAAATATTAATATATAGTGATTGATTGTGGGAGGAGGTTTCTTTGTAAGGAAAATTAACATCATAATTCATACAAAATGGAGGCTGAATTAGGTTTACACATTATTCTGCTATTTATTACTTCTTGGATGCCTAACCTTTTAATTATTTGCAGTTGTTGTATGCTGTATTTGTGCATGAGTTAGCACAAATACCCATACAAACAAATATTTCGCACAACGTATCTGTTACACTACTGGAAATATTTTGCTAGGCTGTAGCTGAGTCTGTGAGTTGAGAAACTGAAATGTCTGTGTTGCATATTTTGCTGTAGTACATTTCTGTGAAAGACTTATTACAATAAAAGGGTACTGAACAAGGCTTTTTGTGGCTGGGGTAGAAATTCTTGATAATTTAGCTGAAAGGAGGAGGTATACCTTGTCTTTTTCAGCCTCATCTCTCTTTTATTTCGTCCTTAAAAAAAAAAAAAGAAAAAAGAGGGGGAAACATGAAGGAAGGCCTACAAGGCCTCCTATTTCTTATTTCTTACAGAATAGGTGTTGAAGAGAAAAGGAGAATCAGAATGCAGACAGATCCTTGATTTTTCAGCTTAAGAAATGTATTTCTGCGACAGTATTATATAACAAATCCATGGCAGCAATGTCAAACAATAGGACTTAATGTGGTTTTTCACAGATTTCTAAAATAAATTTCTCATAATTTTCCTTTGCTAGTTTGTAAAGAGAGAAGTTCAGTTTGGTAAGTGGTTAAAATTTCTCAGGTTGATAGAGAAAGGATGTGGAGTGCCTAGAATGAGGTGTTAGAGACATTTTTAGATTAAGGCCAGACATGAGAAAATCTTCAGATGTTTTCACGATCAGGTTGCATGTTTGGTTCTGGAAGATTTTATAAAGTCCCTTGAATACAGTACAAAAGTAACAGAAAATTGACTGAATTAAACCTTCAGGGGGAAAACACTACTGAAAGGTATTAAGAGCAATATTTACAGTTGAAGAAGTATAATTAGGAAACTTCAGAATTGCAAATTACTTGCTTCTTGTTTCAACACTAAACGTTCCTGCTCTAAGTTGTAAATAAAAGATAAGCCTTCGATGTGGTTAAAATAAGGTTATTTATAATCTTACAAACACATCTTCAGCACAATAAAGAAATGAGCATCAGATCTAAGCAAAAAAAATTGCAGAGGTGCTTCAGTTGCATACCTGAGCGGAAGAACACTACTGACAAGCCTGGAAGGAAGCTATTTTAAATTGAATGTTTCAGTCTTCACTGTTTGAAACCTGGTTTAGGTTCTTTGGCTCTTCAAATTATAAAGGTATTTTAGCTTCCTGTTTATCAATGAACAACTGCAAAAACTGCTTATAATATCGTTTACATGTCCAAAGAAATAGAAAGTGGACATTGTATTATTGCAGGAAGATTTCAGAAAAATTATGAAGTCATAGAAAACACACCAAAAATATTTTACTGTTATTATTATAATTAGCAAAATAGTTTCCCTTTTTATAATTTTCATGTTTTCTTAAAAAAAAAAAAACTATATTGTGATGGTGCTTAAAAGAAATAAATTGAATATAGCAGAACTACTCTTTAAAAAGCACAGTTTGATATATGTTGGTTTCTGAGAAGAACTGTATTTACAAGAATGTGCTGCATCAAATAGAAATTTGATGTGGAACTAGTGTACTGTGTGCTTGAATTACGAATGGGTGTAATGTATCTAAATAAGTACAGCAAAGTCCTATGTAGTAAACCCACCGTGTTCATTGCTAGTTGTTTAGCAGTAGCTGATGTATTTTATTGTAACAAAATGATTGGTGCTTGTCAGGAACTTATTACTGCTCAGGAAGGAAATGAAAGAATAGGGCAGTTAGGAAACTGCAGCCAGCTTTGTTTTGAGCCTCAGGTTCTGATTTGCTGATGAAGATCACACATCTATAACAAAATGTAATCCTCAGTGAAGATTCTTTTATCTTATTTCATACTTTCTGTTATCTTTAGTGCTATCTTTCCCAGTTGTAAACTGGTGATTTTATAAACTATGCTTGGCCTCTTAAAACATTTGCACATTAAAGCATTTTGGCAGTTGGAGAAAAAGAAAGAATGAATTAAAACCAAAGAAAGTGCATGTGCATAGCAATAGTAGGAAAGGCTCATTTTAGGACATGCAACCATGGAAGAAAACAGAAAATGATTTTGTTTTTTAACCTTTTCTTCCATCTTTTTTTTTTATAAGCTGCTTAGAAATGCCTTGAGAACAGATAAAGTTCTTGTTCTTCAAACGTGTCAGCTTGGCTATGCTGTAAGTGCACGTCACTTAGGGCACAGTGATGGTAACCAAGAATCTTAAGAGCAGCTTAACTCTTTTCATTTCTTCATATCAATGCCTCCTTCCCCCAACCCCTGAAATCGCTTTAAAGAGAAGACCATTTTACTTAACCTATTTTGGTTCTCAGGAATCTTTCCAATGCTTTCATCAAAGCAGCAGGTTAAATCAGTATGGTAGCACTTGAATGAAAAAATAATAGCAGACTAGAAACCATTTTGAAAGTTATTTTGGTTTATTATATCAAACTGTGTCTAATGTCATTGCAAATAGATAGACATTAGGTTTTGTTCACTTTCTTTCCATGCCTTTCTCCCATACTTTTCTACCAGCAATGTTACCTTATGTATGCCTGTTAGAATGAGCTTAGTAGTTTCATCTAGGAGCCATAGAAGGCAAAGGAAATGAAACTGTTGATTTTGATAAATGTTTACTTTGAAGACATTTGTTCATGATGGCACAGTCTGGAAGGTAATATTTGCAGCCAAATTTACATATTTTCATCAGGAAGATAGTTCTTCAGCTAAAACACAGTTCCGTGGTAAGACTCTTAACATATTACACAGTCATCACCTTAGAGCTAAGATGAGGTGAAATCATAGTTGGAGTCTACATTATTTAGATCCTGATTATAGAACTTATGAAAAGTCAAAGCACTATTTTTGCCATATGAACAAAGGAGTAGGCCAGAAGCACATCCTGGTAAGACACAAATATGCAGTCTTAGAGTACACTTAATTCAGAGATAATTAGGTAACTGAAAGTCAACTATGAAAACTTGTCTCCTGCTAAAATCGCAGCAGGACTGAGACACAGATTTTGCATGACCAGCATACTGGCTCCATGTCAGATCAAACATGCTCAAGAAGAGACTTTCGATACAAGCATTCACACCTGTGAAACACACAGATAAACTTTGCAGTACCAGTCCCCTGTCAACACAGAGGACTGTTTGCTAGAGTTTTGCCCTTAACCTGTCAGTTTTGGTTATTTCCTGGTAAGACATCTTTTTGTTAGGAGGCTGCAGCAGCAGCTTTATGCTTCAAATCCTGTTCAGGCTGATTCCTAACAAAAGTCTGAAATACCAGACTGGGGAGCCTGTCTGAACTGTCTCAGTGAAATTGTACAGTCATTATGACACAACTACATCTTCAGGAGATGACAATTCCCAGACACCACACCAGAGTGTTCTTACTTCTTTTTCTAAAATGCATAAAATGAGTTTTCATGTATGTATCGTAACAGCTACACGTTCAGGCTCTTTGCAAGGGCTCACTTATGGCTGAACTTCTCATCTGTCTGATACCTTGATCCTGCAGCACCATGGCTAGACTCTTCACCCAGGCTGGAAGTTTATACTTCCATCAACATGGTGAAGTGCTGGGTAAGGACCACGGACAGCAACTGCTCGCGGCAGGTGGGGGAACTAGTGTTTGAAGCTGGGAAAAAAGAATTGGTTTTAGACATGGATAGTTCAACACCACAGGGATTCAACCCAGAACCTGGTGGTTTAAATACTACACTGTTTATTAACCTTAAATTAATCTGGTGTTTTATTGAGATCGGGTGAGATTCAGCTCATGGGTTGCAGTAAAAGTTGCCAATGTTTTTATTTGTTTGTATGACTGTTCTCCAAAACACTGTTCTGTAAAAGAATTTTCCTAGTGTAGAACCACCATAAATAATTATGTTTAAACTTACTGGAATATGCTTGTGCATTGTTTCAATCTGGAGATGTTGTTCTTGACAACTGTCACTTCCTCCAGAACAGCAGAAACTGTAGCTATTTGTATTCAGTCATTTTTTACTGTATTACATAGAGGGAAGTGCGCTGATAGCTTACAAATAAGAAGTGCATGTAAGTATTTTCTCTGAAACTAACCTAATCAGTCAACTTCCCTGAGACTGCACTGCTAGACATCACTTTTTTTAATAAGAGCAAGTTGTTCATTCACCCATGTCTTCTTCTAAGAATACCGAGGCATTCTAAAGGCCAGGCTGCCTCATTTCAAACAGTACCAAACGTAGTGTGTCTTGCTGATATTCCTTTCCCATTGAGTATCTTGAGACAAGCAACATCCTTCAACTGTTCCATCTAGTACGAGACAGCTGTAAAATGGCAACATGAGATCATGCTCTAATCTTTGCTGCATATTGGTCTGTAGAGAGCGACTGTTAATCAGAAACATTAGGAGTCTCATTTTTGCTAGTTATTGATAGTGAATTCTGAACTACTTTTTAAAAATATACTGCCTACAGATCACAGAATCACAGAATCCCAAGGGTTGGAAGGGACCTTGGAATATCATCTAGTCCAACCCCCCTGCAAGAGCAGGGTAATCTAGAGTACATCACCCAGGAACTTGTCCAGGCTGGCCTTGAATATCTCCAATGCAGGAGACTCCACAACCTCCCTGGGCAACCTGTTCCAGTGCTCTGTCACTCTCACAGTAAAGAAGTTCTTCCTGATGTTAACATGGAACCTCCTATGCTCCAGTTTACACCCATTGCCCCTTGTCCTATCACAGATCTATTGGAATCTGCCTGGGGATCACAAAACAAAGCTGAAAAATGTTGTTCCTAAATAATATGAGACTTCCGTTCACTGTGTGGAGTTTGGGGAACAATTGAGTAATCAGGAAACTTCAGTTCTTCCCTTTGACATCTGCACACATTTTTTCTGCTTTTTCAATACACTGAATTATATCAAGATGCCAAGAAATTGACAGAAGACTTCAGCCTACTGTTTGTGTGAAGCATATGGAGATGCTGGGCAGATATGTAGTCTTCATGGATGTCTTTGAGCTTAAGGTGTAGTGGTTTCACATTCATTTTCTCAAACACATTTACTTAAAATAAAGATCACAGTTTCAGAGCAGCTACACTGTAGACCACTTTCACTCTCGGAGGCACACCACTTTTCATACTTTCAGTTCCTAAATATTCTTAACTGTTGTGGTTACAACACCCTGCCTAATAAAAGCAGAAATAGGACAAGCTGAAAAATGCATCATCTATAATCATTGACAGTGATATATTCAAACCACTTTACTCCACTTTTTGAAAGTTCCTCATCTTATTATCATAAACTTAGTACTAGGAGAAAACCAAAACTGGTCAGCCTCCTTGGAGTGGAGTACCTGATTATATCTCCTGTAAGAGTCACTGGAATTTTCTATGAAAGCACGTTGTCCTAAAAATTTTTGCCAGGGCTTTTGTTGTTCTTAAGTTGGATACTCCTGCTCTCTTCTCCTCCACTGAGTTCTATCTCATAGCAGTTTCTTGTATAGTAGGAGAACCTGCTTTCAGACAGGTAAAATGAGCCACTGCATTGTTTTCTGAAATCAGTGAGCGATATCTGTTGTAGAGAGTGAGTTAATTATTCATGGCAACCATTGCACAACAGAGGTAGTATGCAGTGTTTCTGGCTGAAGCAGGAAGCAATTTTTTGTTTATTGTTCAAATAGAATAAGCATATGAGTTGTGAGTTAGGGATCTGAAACCTTTCTATAAACTGCAGCTTTCCTTTTTGTGACCAATTACAAGAAAATTGATCAGGCTGTTGATACAGGCTTAGGAAAGAGTAAACTGGGCAAAGATCACTGAACTTGCTTTAAAAAGGTCTGCAGTTTAAAATATCACCAAGCTTGCTGATTTAGGGAAACTTCACAGTTACATTAGGCAGAGCACTGCTTTTGTCATTCAGACCTCTCTTGTTGCATGTAGAGGAGTCATCAGGCTTGGCTCATCTGCCAGTCTGCAGCCATGGATACCACCAAAACATTTGTACGTAAACTTTGTTGAATTTTTAAAATGCTGCAAAAGTATAGTTAAGGCCCATGGAGAGTATGTTAATACTGAATGTTTCATGAGTAGAGGAAATTACAGCTATGTTTCTGCGTCAGCACCAATGCTTGGATGCTTTAAGTAGAGACTATTGAACCTGGTTAGTCTAATTATAAACCTTTCTCAGAATAAATATGATTTCTACAAAACTTCTATCATACTTTTTTGATATTTGGATTTGTTCTGAACAGGTAGTTGGAGTACTTGAATGATGGGATTATGAAGCTTTCTAGTTTCACAACTGTATTTGAAGCAAATAATTCATATTTGTTATATAGCTTAACATTTCTCTCACCTAATTTGCTTTGTTCATTTCATTGAAATTTTCTCTGTTACTTAAGTAATTATTTTTTGACAGAAGATTTCATCTGGGATATTTAATTTTCAAGGGCAAGGAATGGAATCCAGATCAAAATCATTGAATTAGGGCTGTTTATAAACATGCCAGATCCTCTTAGGGTCGTTTCCAAAAGACTTAATTTCCTCTGTCCCAGGCTGCAAGTGATGGATCTGATTCTGGCTAGGTTACTTTGGTGAAAGCATTAACTAGTTATGGTTTTTCTTTTCTAAGAAATATTTTATATAGCCTGTCATAAAATAATGTAAACTTTTAATTATGAGTGATTTGTACTTAAATAAAAGAGCACCTACTGCATTAAACCTTAAAGCATATTGGATGTCTCCATTCAAATGATGCAGTTGTATTTGAAAGAGTTGGTAATAGTTTCAGGCAGCCAGCATACTTGGTTAATAAATTCTAACAAGTTTGGTACCTGCTGGTTAGCAGAGAATCCCAAGAGAGGGATATACTATCTTCATGTCATCACTTCATTTAACCCTGCAGAAAGAATTGAACATTTGACTTCATTAAAACCTGTCTGGGTGGTTCAAATATTTTGTGAAGAAAAATGTGGTTCTGGAATTTGCATACCTAATATTTGGTTGTTTGCTTTCAGCAATTGTTCTGAAATTTACTGAAAAGCATGTTGGTGTCTAAGAAAACTATAGTCATAACTGTATTGCTAGCAAGTAGCTTGAGAAAATACTGTTTCCTGCATTGCCAGATAATACTGTGTCTAAAGAGTTTTACAGTTTGAACAAAGAAGAGGGACAGAACCCAGACTGAATTAATAAACAAGAAGTTAATGGATCACTGTTATACCAGTGTGTCTTCTTTTTACAGTATGCTCTATAGAATCTGTTTGCAAAGGTGAAGGTTTATTTTCTCACAGCCTAAGCTTCTTATGTGAGGACAGATTGCAAAGAAATCTATTTTGAAATGCATCATGACTGTCTATTGTTTTCTTTATAAGTTAACAAATTAGTAAAACTGTAGAATTTTTACCTCTGTCTTATAAAAATTAAGTAAATCTGCAGTAACCTGGCAAATCCAGATAATTCCATTGTAAACATTCTTTTACTGAAATTTGCATACTTTTATTTTTTATCTTGCTCCCAAGAACATCTGTGCAGAGGTGGTGATATTTTTGTGCTAGAGTTTGAGGTAAAAGTGGATGTTTCTATGTAAATTAAAGTTGATAAAATTTTTTACATTATCTTTTCATACCAGAGACTTGGCTCATTCAGTTCCTGAGTCTGAAACAATTCCCTTTTATACCACTTTTGACAAAGACTGTTTGAATAACTTTGTTGCATTATACTTTGCTGAAGCTGTCAAAAATTACGCTGTTATAATTGTTTTTTCCCTCCTTTCCTCTTATCTTTTCTTTTTCTTATACAGGCGATTTCTATTCACTCCTTTCCAAGCTGCTAGGAGAAAGGGAAGATGTTGTGCATGTGTATAAGCATAACCCTACAGAAAAGGCAGAATCAGATCTTGTAGCTGAGATTGCTAATGTAGTCCAAAAGAAGGACCTTGCCAGAGAGATCACAAATCATGACGAGAGGGACAGTACTAATCTTGTCAGAGACAGAATTCAGTCTGAACATGGTGAGGAAAGCTGGGAAAAAGAACATACAGGAGGTGGGTTAGGGGTTAATTTTATACAATGAAATGCAATGTAAGAGCTGTGATCCACATTAGCAAAATCTGAAGGGAATATCAGTTGATGCTTGGAAATATTTTACATGACAGTTTTACTAATTATTGAAATGTTCTCCCTTTATTTTAGAGGTATTTGAGTGGGGTTCTTTCCCTTCTGTGTGTGAAATAAAAATGTGTACCAATGGCACAATACCAGTACTTTCTGGGGCATCTAATATTTTTTTCTACTCCCAGGACTTTTAATTAATGGTTTTGTATCAATTGTGTAAGCATAGGATATATAAGACATAGGAAATGAATTAATGATTTTTTCTTAATACAAATAACTGCTATGAAATTATCACTAGGATAATTAATGCAATTTATGAGTTTTCTGATTACCTTGGTTTGTCAGATATGGGATTTAATAAAACTTATTGATGTGGTTTTAGCAGGTGTTTTTCCTCTCATTCAGAATGTGTGGTAGTTAATCCTGAAAAATTCTTGGGAAGTAAATTCTTTGCATATTTTTTTCAGTAAATTGGGCTTAGCTATCCAAGTATTCTTGGATAGGCTGTTTTATCATACTAAGAATATGATTCATTCCCTTCAGGTTTCTATGACAGCAGAAGCTATATATTGTGTTTATTTTACTTACATTTTGGTCTCTGTGATATTGATTGTGCTTGGTCTTACTTGCTAATGTGGAAAGAAAGGTAATACAGCATGTGACTGATATCTCATAAAAGAAGCTGGTATATATGCATGAAAGTCATTTGTATGCAAAAGCTGTAGCAGCACATGCTTACTTTTATGGTGCAACCAGGCAGTTTGATGTTTCCAAGTGCTATTGTACATAAATGCATATCATCCATTTGATTTTTATTTCAGTTCAAAATGTTAACATGTATTGTCTCCACTTACATGAGATTCTGTCATAGTATTCAAATTCAGCAAAATTCTGGGTTTGTATTTAACAGAAAACCAAAGGTGAGGACTTCCCAACATTTTGTTTTGTTATGCTAGTTAGTAAAGTGAGAGCCTGTCGAGTTATTGGCAAAGATGCAGAAACAGGTGGGATGTTGCCATGTGCCTGACATAATTCTAAATCAGAAATAATTCCGTAAGTGACACTGGAATTAAATGCTTGGAAGAGGAATGTGTGTAACATATCTGCAAAAACAGTTCAGGCTGAGAGCATATGGTGTGTAGAGGGGAAAAAAGATATTTCCTTCCTGATTTAACTGGTCCAAAGGCAGGAGTCTCAGTGAATTGAATAAAGGGCTTAGTTGTCACATAGTATAGCATGAATTCTAATTATAGGAAGCGTTTGCTTGAGTACTTTAGTAGCTATATATTTGTTTGGGGGAGGGGATTTGTTGGTGGAGGAATAATTAATGTACTTTCAAATGATGCAATTTTGAGTTGCAGCAAAAAGGAAAACTGAAATTATCTTAATTAGCATTGTTTGATTGGGTTTTTTTTAATGTTTGTGATACTTCTAACTACAGAAGTTCTGAACTGCAGAAGCCCCCAGCGCCATCTTTTGGCAAATGAACTTGTATATAAAATCTTGAAAAGCGTGTTTAGTTTCTGTTTGGGGAAGTATTTATGTATTAGAAGAGCAAAACCTTCCAAAAATGGAATTTTCCTCTTCAGAGGAAGAAGTGGAACATAAAGGGTTTTAATGTGTCTTGATTTAATAAAAACACTTGCACCCTTAATATAAATCCTTTACTGTATTGAATTTAAAAAAATCTCAGTATTTCTTAGGACAAGATTCTGGTTTGCTGTTAATTTCATTTAACTGTTTAAAAATTACTGGAAATAGAATAGCTTAATATTTTTAGTCATACAAATATTCCAATTTTAAACATGTAAGACCTGAAACAGCAAGTGACCAATATGTTAAGTAAAGTTGTTCTAAATATTCCAGCCTTTTACTACTGCTCTTCCTGCACTGTTGTTATCTTGCTACCATGATACTGGTCACTAATCAGCCAGGTTGTTCAACATTACTGCCACCAGTGCAATTGTACCTCCTAATTAAGGCATACAGTGCAATTCTTCAGTTTTTAAAACTCTTTTCTGCAGGAGTTTTATCAAGATTTAAATGACTACTCTGATGGAAGAGAGTAAACGCAGCATGACTGAAATTTGTAATGCTAAAAGCTCGCAAGAGCTTCAAGGGATTTCTACATGGTGAATTGCAGTTTTGCCAGTAAATAAGGCTTTATTCTTTCACTTGTGGAGAGATTAGGGGCTGATTTGCATGTTCTAAATCTGTGTAATTCTGTATAGTTTTACTGACGAAGGAATTACTCTAAATCACAAGGTAGAAGATTTGTTCAGAAATCTCATTTACAATGAAACGAATTATTATATATATACTTTAAGTAACTAAGATATTTCAATGGGGAAAAGTAATTTTCTTTGGTGTCTTGTATAACTGTTCCATGGACCATTTGGTTTTGTATGTAATTAATAATCACTCTTAGATAAATAAGGTGAAATTTAGCACATTTTTGTAAGAAGCTAGTTGCCTTGAGCTAAACCTGCATTAAAGTGATTTTAGTGTGAGACTTGCAAAGGGAAAAGATAACAATAATAAACCACTTTTTGAAAAGTGTTAGAAAATCTAACGGTTTTGTAGGGACTGGAGTTCTTGTGATAGACTGTATTTCACTGACCATTCATTGTATTGATCTGATCTATCAGAAATCTTTTAGTCCTTTAAGTATATTGTGTTTTAAGCCCAGCCAGTAGCGCAGAACTCTCTTTCACTCGCCCCTTTCTTCCTTCCTGCTACCCTTTGGGCAGGATAGGGAGGAGAATCCAAAGGATGTAACTCCCACAGGTTGAGATAAGACCAGTCCGGTAACTAAGGTATAACACAAAACCGCTACTGCTACCACCAATAATAATAATGATAAGGAAAATAACAAGGGGAGAGAATATAAAACTAGAAGGGTAAGGGAAAAGCAACAATAAACACAAGTTCTGCACAGTACAATTGCTCACTATCTGCCTATCCACACCCAGCCCAACCCAAGCAACGATCTGGGCTTTCAGGGTAACTCCCTCCAGTTTACATACTGGTTGTGACATGCTGTGGTATGGAATACACCGTTGGCTAGGTCAAATTGGGGGTCCTGTCTCTGCTTCTTCCTGGCTTCTTGTGCCCCTTGTCACTGGAAGAGCATGAGAGTCTGAAAAGACCTTGATCAGGGTAAGTGCTACTGAGCAGCAACTAAAACGTGTGTGTTGTCAGCATTGTTCTCAGGCTGAAGTTGAAACATAGCACTGCACCAGCTACTGAGAGTGAGAAAAAGAACTGTTACAGCTGAATCCAGGACACATACACATTTTGTATTTTGTAGTACATGCCTTTAGAGAGACTGAATTTTTAGAGGCCAAAATTTAGGCTTTCTGTGCCTTTTTTTCTAGCTCTTTTATGAACAAGCTCACAGGCCAAGTGGCACTGTAAATTAAACTTACACAGGTTTTCTGCACGTTAACTTAGACTGAGATGAGTGAGTGGGAAAGCAGACACTGGATTACCATTCTTTTTGTCCTTTCAGAACCAAAATGTCCATGAATATACCTGCTACCATACCTGTTGTGACCAGCCAAACTGTACAGAAGTATTAACATATACAGTCTTTTTCTTAACAGCTTTTTGTTTATCTTGGAATTTTTAAAAATTGCTACAGAGTAGATTCCTTGGTTTATAAGTTTCTGATTACTGTAGTGGGTTCACTGCAGTTGACAGTCTTCGGTTTCTGGTTTTGCTTTAGCCTACGCAGTTTCTCTATCACCTACTGTAGCTATGGTATCTAAAACTACAAAGGTGAAGTATCTCCTAGCCTGTGGTAGGTTTTCAGTACTTTATCTTTCCCTGTGTAGATTGTAGAAATGGTTTTCCCCCCTGACCCCATCCTTGCTGTTATTCCTTAGACTACATCTCTTCCAAGTGAAGTGGAAGTGGTAGGCAAGATGCTTATCTAACAGCTGTGTTGACCTGAAGATTTTCTACATTGTTTCCTATTTCATCTTTCCTTTCATTATAAGATCACTTCCATCTCAAACCTCTCAAACTCGCTGGGTGCTCTGTGTTAAAGTCTGTGATCTGCCTTGTTTCTGAGCCCTAATAACATGGCTCTTTGTGAATGAGGACATGTATTTCACCTGCCTGGATGGTACCCTAGCGATAACAGCAAAACACGCAAACTTTGGGTGAACTGCAAGCTGCAAAGTGCAGCACAATGCTGCCAAACACATTGAATGCTAGTGAAACAGCTCAATTTTCACGTAACTGCAAAGAAATTGCTCTCTGGTCACCTTCAGCTTTGTGTGGCCTCATACAAGGTCTGCACTTCAGAAATACTTGACTGGTGCTGAGCAGACGAATTTCTGAAGAGTGATAGATTTCGTAATATGTAGAAGGCATTTTAGGATCTTTTTTTTTTTTCTTTCATCAGAATTAATGACAATTGCCCCTCCAGTACATTTTTTTTGTTTTGGGGAATATTGTTCAATTGTTTCATAATATTGCCAGAGCAACCCAAATCAACCTCTTTCAAATAGTACCTTAGCAGTCTATTTATGAGTAATTAATGCTCATAACCAAAGCTCCACAACCTTTTCAGATGTGGGGCTGTTTATGCCTTTAATCAGTCTACTTTTACATAAAACAGGGGTTAAAGGTCTTTTTATGGGTTTAATTTTAATCTTTAAGTTGAAACTAAATTTGTCTCCATTCAGGACTTTTATGATTTAAGAAAAACACTAGAAGTAACTTACTTTTTAGCAGTGGTTTACTTGCTAAATCTTATGCTGTTAATTTAGTGTGAAAATCACATCTGTGTTATTCAAAAACTATCCAGTGTTTATTCTTTTAAAAAGTGTGCTACAGCATAAACAATGACAGACATTCTGGTTTTCTTCATCTTTCATCAAATTTAGACATCTATTTCATGTTCATACTTATTATCATACTTGGATTAGGATATGAACAATATCCAGAACTAGTGCATATATTGGCAATAAGAAATGTCATAGGCAAATTTCGCAGAATTACTTTTGTATTTGTTTCTCATTGCCATTTTTCTTCCTTGCCTGTATTTTTTTAAGTGTTAAATACATTTTCTTTTTTTTAAAAAAAAAAGGTCATGAATCAACCACTTCTGATATGTACTTGGTTTAGTGATTCAGTTTTTGTTATGTGTTTTCTAATAAAGCACTGATGATTTAATATTTAAATTTGCCTGCTGATTTTGGATAGTAGTTATATATTTCTGTAATATTTTGATGTAGAAATTATTCACAGTATCCAAAACTTCTAGAATAAATGTGCCTGTATCCTTACAAGATGAAAAAAAGAATGGAGTCAGAAGCAGTTTTGAGGTTTCTGTCATCTTGTGTGTAGCAGGATGCCAGTGCTTGTGCATGCTTTACTGTAATAGAACTATGCTTGGAATTAAATTGCAATTCATTAATGGAAATAATGCATATAAGAAAATGTCCATATAATTCCCAACAGCCTGTACGAAATGCCAGTTAACCATGCATTTAAACACAGTTTTATTTATAAATATGCAACATGAATGTCTGTCTTTTGTTTCTTTGGTCAGATTTTCACATAGAAGAAGCTGTGGAGTGGCCTGGGTTAGCCCTCAAACTTGGCCAAGTTTCTGGGTTGGCTCTGGATGCTGAAAATAACCTAGTTATCTTCCACAGAGGTGACCATGTTTGGGATGAAAAGTAAGTAGATATTCTGCCAACTGGCATGCTAGAATGTCAAATTTGTGTTTGTATATCTTAAGAAAAGGTAGACTGAGATTTCTCTCCCCATTGAAAATTTTGTTCTTTGGCTGAAAGTGCCTTCGGCAGACTCAGAAGGAAAGTGGGAACTGACAGTTCAAGATGATAGGGTTACTAGGTCTTCAGACAGCAAGAATGTGTCTCCAGAGAAAGAACATAGAACATGTATGTCCTTAAACTGTATGGCCATGTCCATGTGATATTCACGAAGATTCATTATCCCTTCTTCTCTGTGTGTTTTAGCAGGACTAATTAACCTGGGAGAATGATAGTATGTTATAATACTATTAGCGCTTGGGTTCATGAAAAGCTAGCATGTATTGTCTCCACTTATGTTTTCATTTGTTTTACTGTTTACATCCACTGAACAAAATTAGACTGTTATAAGGCACTCTGTCAAAACAGACTTTGTTCCACTCAACTGATAAAATTTACTACATTTAGTGTCACTCAAAACAGAAGTCCAAACTTTATAATGAACGTTTTTGTAGTGTTTATAAAGTAATATACTTTGAAGTATATTATTTTAAGAAGAGAACATTACAAATAAAATATAGTGTCCTTATTTGTACAGTGTCCTTATGTCTTTGAGCATAAAAAGTAATATGCCTAACTGTTTAGATAGGCACTTTGGAAAAAATTCCATGAAATTGTAACAGAATGCTGGGAGGAAACAGTAGTCTGTTACAGAATATTATGTAGTACTCTTTTTAAATGTGCCTTTTTCGTCTTCTTTCTAAGTGTCTGTTCTCCATATATATATCCATAAGGCTAAAGAGTAGATTTTTTTTTTCAACTTGAATTCAATATAAGACAACATAGTTTCTGAAGATTAGAAAGGGCAGCTTTCTCAACTTTATGATAACAAATTATGCTTAGAATACTGTTTTATGAAGCAAAGTAAATTCATTGGGTTTTTAGTTTAATACAGCAGATAAGGTAATGATTTATGTCTCAAGCATTACATCAGTGAGATCTCCAGCTCAGGTGTATAAATAGAGAGTACAACATTGGGAAGGATGACACATGCTGCAACTTGAATTACCCAAGCTTCAAGTAAATGTTGGTATTGATTGGGGTGTTTTTCATTCTCCTATGCATGAACAAAAGTGCTGTTCTTCATGTCATTAAAGAAAGATAGAAAAAATATTTGAAAATAGGCTGACAGGTGTATTAATTTCTTCTGAAATGCATATTTTTGAGTGTCTGGCAACAGTGGTACACTAACAGCTGGAGTTTGAGACCAAGCAGTATTTGGAGAGTCTATAGATTTTAAATAAAACACAACAAAAATAACAGTCCTTAAAGTAAATAGTATGTGAGCATAATGAATAAACTGTATCGGTAGGCAGATTGAATTTAAGCTTTCTTATAGTGTAGGTGCAGAAGAACATCACAGCTCTGGTCTGGACTTTGGAAATCCACACACCTACCAGCTGTGCTGGGTAACACTACAGTTCACTTAGCTCTGTCCTTGGTGGCCGCCATTGTTCATACTCTGAGTATTTCTAGCATGTGATTATCAGACTTGCCAGAAAAATGCTTTATCTTGTATTTAGTAATGTCGATATGCACGTCAGTCCTGTGTGGGAGGTTGCCATATTTGCCATCATGTGGGGACTGAAGTTGAAACAAAGTGAAACTGGCCTTGTATCAAGAAGCATTTAGGACCAGATATGTAGCAAGATGTACAATGAGCTGCTGTTAACTGAAGCTGGTTATGGGCCTTCCATAAAGATAACTACACAAGATATATTAATTCATTTCAGAGGGGTTTTGTACATCAGTTTTGTGGGTTTTTTTAATTCCTGTGGAGGATGGTATATCAATACATAGAAAAGCTACTGTTGACAGGAACCCTTTATATCAGATAGGCTAAAACTTTCTTAGTCCTGTTTGTATACAGTATGTGACTTTAAAACAATGTATTTGGAAAACATGCCTGTGGTTAAGGTGTTGTTCCATATCTTGTGGCACAGAGGAGGTGCACACAGAGGTTTACTCAGACAATCAGCCTTTTTTATCTTTGGGTATGTAATGGGCATATGAAGTACTCTGGGGACCCTTTCATGGATTGTGCTGGAAAGGAAGGAGTATACGTGTGCTCATTTTTCAGTGAAAAGGAATAAAAAAATAAAGATTTGATAGGCAATTGTTATGACTGTGGTGGGGGGATAATATGTTATCAGACTTTTAAGTTAACATTTATCATTAGCTGCAAACACACAGTTAACTGAATATAATATTCCTTACCAAAACATAAATGTGATGAATCAATCAAGCGTCTGAAAGCCAAGAATTTATTTTCCTGGTTTCAGTGCTTCACCAGCATCATATAGATACAATTCAACAAAAATTATCGTGCTGTTAGGCAATGCACAAATGTTTCCAATGCATTATTAATGTATGCCTTAAAAGCTGGATCTTCATTCAGCTAAATACAGCTGGATGAATGATCTGTGCTCATTTATAAGGCAACTTCAGTCTACTTCAGAACACAAAAGCAGCTCTGCAGCGACAGGCCGCAGATTTCCAGTGGCTGTAGCATTCTTTCCGTGCTTGATTCAAAAAGAAAAGAAATCCTTTTAAATAAGTCAGGTTTTTCTAACACATTGGCTCCCCAGTTTCAAAACAATCTGCTATGTGCAGCATGTGCTGTTCAGAATAAAAAAATTACAACTAATCAGCTATATAAGCAATGTATCAGTTGGAAGATATTTTGTATTTTGTGATGAAAAAACTGTATACTATTTATGCAATTTGTAAAAGATAGAATAGAGAATATAAACTGTGTTCTTGTGGCTGCCTTCTTAACAAGCTAGGCAGGTTCATTTAGGCTGAGCACAGTACCACAATGGTGATGGATATTCATAAAGAATAGTGCTCAGGGTTGTGTCTTCAGGGGTTATGCAGTCAGGTGGTCTGTCTGAATTTAGTATGTAGCCCACCAGAAGGACATTAGATTTAGCAATAAATTGTGTTAGTGTGAATTAGCCAGCTGAGAAGTAGAAGAATAGCTGTGAAATTACACTGGGGTTTGCAATTAGAAGTATTGACGCATGCAGTTTATTTGTCCTTCAATATCAAACTAGTATAAAACTTTGATTTTGGTTCTCTTTTGATATTAAACTGCAGGACCTACTAGAAAACAATGCTGCAGAGCAATGTGACATACTATAGTAATGTGTCCGGTTACTTTGTTTGGGTTTGGTCTTTCTTCTAAGCTAACAGTAGTCGGCATAGTTTTTGTTCTCATTTGTCCTCCTTTATCAGTTGAAGCAAAGGGACATTGATTACTTGGGAAATCGATCTGAAGTGCTGGGAAGGAAGGAGTGAGTGTGATTCTGTAGCATGCTAGTCTTTCTCCTAGAAAAGGAAATTTGAGAGGGAGAAGGTGCATGGAAAATAACTCACATAGATGCATTTCAAAGTTCACTGTGCTTCCTTGGCATAAAATACCATACAGTCTCTTACTTACACTGAAAGCACTCGTTTCCCTGAAGTGCTGGATAGTTGTTAACAGGGAATACTTAGAAGTCTAAACAGCACTGGCAGTAAGAACCAAAATCATAGTAAGGAAAGCCAACCATTTTTTTTTAAGTTGCCTAGATAGTCAGTTTTCCAGAGATGCAGTCTTGGTTTGTGGTTGGTTGGTTGGTTGTTTTTACTGATGCTAGGAGTCTTTTCTGTGATTAACTGTGCTGATTAATAATAATATTAGTATTAACATCAGTCTGCCAAGTGTTGGTTCTCCAGTTCTGGTCATCCATACCTAGAGCAAGTCTTTAAGAGTATTAGGCTCCTTTTAAAATGAAACTGTTTAAAACCAAAGGAACTTGCCATGAATGGTTACCGTCAGTAATGATGAAGAACCCACTGAACCATGGTCAAAAAGCAGATACACACCATAGGACATTTTGTGCCTGTATATCTGCATCTCCCTGTGTTTCCCTACAGCATCATGCAGAGATTTTAGGAGGACTCAGTAGAGAATTTTAGTAACTGTCACTTTGTGCTTAATCATTCACAGTCATTACTGATTTCTGTCAGATATTAAATAAACACTCACGGATAGTTACCATACGTAATGGCAATAGCTAGATATTATTTGTTAATCATAGCCCATGCAGAAACTTAAACACATCCCATTATCGATTTTTCTGTTTATATATGAAGCCAGTATTGCTTTTCTACATTGAAAATTCTAAACATATAAATATTTAATAATTATGCAGAGGAGAGGCTTCTGGGACTGTACAATGTAAAGTTTTAATAGCTTCATCCATAGTCTTCTCTGTGACTATAAAGTATGTTCTTGTTTACTGAGTTGCATCAACAATAGCTGTATTTCTCTAGGGATTAACAAATGGATTTAAAAATACAAGGTGGGAGCAGGGGGTATTACTTACATTCACATGGTTTTCATCCACAGTGAAACACCATTTTCTAACATTTAGACTTACATTTTGTTCAAAATATTTTACAGTCTATTTACCTTCACTAAATGCTGAACCTGTATTTCAGCAGGTCAGAGTAATAGCCAACTTTCCCAGAGGGGTACAGACAACCGTATTTTTATTCTTTGCTAAGCATATGATATGTTATGCCTAGTAAATGTCTTCTGGACAATTAATCCTGCTTCTTAACATCTGAATGTTTAAATGTTGCTTACTTTAATGTATTCCACAAATTAAGTGAGGAGTTGTAGAGTAGAAGAGAAGCACATCATATCCAATAGTCTCCTGGCATGCACTCTCTGTAAAGAACAAGAACCTTAAGACCCGAATCTTTAGTAAGCTTTACCAAAATACTAAATTGTGTCTGGGGAAAAAAGAAAAACACAAAGGCAAAGATGCACAGACTGGCTTAGACAATGCAGAGTATAGTTGTTTTTACTGGCAATTATGCCCTGGTAAACAGATGTGTTTTTACGTAGGCTACATTATTTAAATTCCCATTTCTGATTTGCCATGGCAAAGAAGATTAGAAAAAGAGTTTTTTGCTTGCTGACTTTAGGATTATGTTAATTGTTGTTGTGTTTATTTAGTACTCCTTTAGTTTGGAAATCATAACCTCAGTAGGAAATGCAGACACCTAACACTAACTCTTACAATCATACAGTAATGCAATAAAGCTTATTTAAAGAAAAAAAGAAGGCAATAACCCCACACTGGAATTAAACTACAGAACCTGGCTTTAAGTTGCGTCTGAACTATTTGTCAGTGTAACCTTTTAAAGGTAGCTTTCTGTTCCAATATTTTTGCTTAGCTCTTTTGACAACACATTTGTTTATCAACAAAGAGGACTTGGACCAATTGAACAAAACACAATTCTTGTCCTGCATCCAAGCAATGCAAAACTGCTTCATTCCTTGGGCAAAAGCCTGTAAGTTACATTTCCTTTTATTAATCAAACTAACATTTCTGTGTATTTTACTCCATAAATGTCCCCAAAGCCATTTTCATGTTTTATATTACATCATGTGACTGTAGTCTCTGAGTTTATTGAACTAATTATTACAAAATCAACAACTAATAAACGTAATTTGCCATTTTTCCATCTGTGTTTTCTAGGAATTCATACAGTTTCATCTGCCAACCAGGCAAAAATAGAGAGCTCATGAGTATTATATGTTGTCTTTAAGATAGCAAATACTAGCCTGAGTGAAATTCCAGAGATGAACTGAATCTCTTGTCAAGAAAAATTCTATTCTGTAAAGTTATCTTTTTCATTGAATAATACAAGTAGTTAGTATGTAGAGTATTTGTTGACCTGTAGATAAAAACTGAAATCTTCACACCTACATCGCTCTTCCTGAAAGATGTTTTTAACTTGATTCTTCTACATTTATGCTTGCAGATTTTATTTACCGCATGGTTTGAGCATAGATAAAAATGGTAACTACTGGGTCACTGATGTAGCTCTCCATCAGGTACGTTTACATTAGTTTTAATAGTAGGATCATAATATTTTGCCAAAAAATGTTTTTATTTTCCTAGAGACTTGACACAAATTATTTATCTCGGCCTGTTAAGATAAACATTAAGAATATTCCTACAAAATGCCACCCCATGTGGCCTTCGTGGAATATAGATGTGTTGAAATATTTACTAGACATAGTAAAATAATGGACAGTTGGAAATCATAGAATCATAGAATAGTTAGGATTGGAAAGGACCTCAAGATCATCTAGTTCCAACCCCCCTGCCATGGGCAGGGACACCTCACACTAAACCATGTCACCCAAGGCTCTGTCCAATCTGGCCTTGAACACTGCCAGGGATGGAGCATTCACTACCTCCCTGGGCAACCCATTCCAGTACCTCACCACCCTCACAGTAAAGAATTTCTTCCTTATATCCAGTCTAAACCTCTGCTGTTTAAGTTTCAACCCGTTACCCCTTGTCCTATCACTACAGTCCCTAATGAATAGTCCCTCCCCAGCATCCCTGCAGGCCCCCTTCAGATACTGGAAGGCTGCTACGAGGTCTCCACGCAGCCTTCTCTTCTCCAGGCTGAACAGCCCCAACTTTCTCAGCCTGTCTTCATACGGGAGGTGCTCCAGTCCCCTGATCATCCTTGTGGCCCTCCTCTGGACTTGTTCTAACAGTACCATGTCCTTTTTATGTTGAGGACACCAGAACTGTACACAAAACTCCAAGTGAGGTCTCACGAGAGCAGAGTAGAGGGGCAGGATCACCTCCTTTGACCTGCTGGTCACGCTCTTCTTGATGCAGCCTAGGATACGGTTGGCTTTCTGGGCTGTGAGTGCACATTGAAACTGGCTCATGTTCATTTTCTCATTGACTAACACCCCCAAGTCCTTCTCCACAGGACTACCATGAATTTCCTTTTTGCCCAAAAGTATCTGATTTAAAACATTGATTCTTTCAAGAAATAAGAAGTTTTTCTGCTACATCTTGGCTTATAAAGTCTCTATACTTAAATCCAAAATGTGAAACTAACTCAATTTGCTGTAATCACAGGAAATTTATACTTAGGCAGAAATTTCCTAGAATTGAGGCTATTAAAAAACTAGTAATGGATGTCATAGTCAATGTAAGCATATTCTATAACGGAAACCTCTTCTCTTTTCCCCTTGACTGAAAAAAAAAAGGTTTTCAAACTGGGACCAGATAAGCAGGAACCATTACTCACCTTAGGAGTCGCTATGCAACCGGGCAGTGACAAAAATCATTTCTGTCAACCAACTGATGTGGCTGTGGATCCAAACACTGGCAGCATTTATGTCTCTGATGGCTACTGTAACAGTCGAATCATTCAGTTCTCTCCAAATGGACTATACCTGATGCAGTGGGGAGAAGGTACAGATTGGAGCTCTTGGTACTGCTGTTATCATGAACTCATCATGATCCATGAGATTGCTGATGTTACTGATGCTTTTATTTATACATGTGTGCTAATGAAATACCTTTCAATACCTCAGCTTAGTCACTGCATTCCAATTTTCTCTCTTCTGTTCATACAGGTACTTGTAGTAGTTATATAGAATCATAGAATAGTTAGGGTTAGAAAGGACCTCAAGATCATCTAGTTCCAACCCCCTTGCCATGGGCAGGGACACCTCACACTAAACCATATCACCCAAGGTTTCATGCAGCCTGGTCTTGAACACTGCCAGGGATGGAGCATTCACAAGCTCCCTGGGCAACCCATTCCAGTACCTCACCACCCTCACAGTAAAGAATTTCTTCCTTAGATCCAGTCTAAACCCCTGCTGTTTAAGTTTCAACCCGTTACCCCTTGTCCTAATGAAGTCCCTAATGAATAGTCCCTCCCCAGCATCCTTGTAGGCCCCCTTCAGATACTGGAAGGCTTCTATGAGGTCTCCATGCAGCCTTCTCTTCTCCAGGCTGAACAGCCCCAGCTTTCTCAGCCTGTCTTCATACGGGAGGTGCTGCAGTCCCCTGATCATCTTCATGGCCCTCCTCTGGACTTGTTCTAACAGTACCATGTCCTTTTTATGCTGAGGACACCAGAACTGCACACAATACTCCAAGTGAGGTCTCACGAGAGCAGAGTAGAGGGGCAGGATCCCCTCCTTTGACCTGCTGGTCACGCTCTTCTTGATGTAGCCCAGGATACGGTTGGCTTTCTGGGCTGTGAGTGCACACTGCTGGCTCATGTTCATTTTCTTATTGACTAACACCCCCAAGTCCTTCTCCACAGGACTACCATGAATTTCCTTTTTGCCCAACCTGTAGCTGTGCCTGGGATTGCTCCCACCCAGGTGTAGGACCTTGCACTTGGCATGGTTAAACTTCATGAGGTTGGCATCAGCCCACCTCACAAGTGTGTCAAGGTCCCTCTGAATGGCATTCCTTCCCTCTAGCGTATCAACAGAACCACACAGCTTGGTGTCATAACCCTAACCCTAACCCTAATATATTCTCTAATGATAAAAAATGGGGATTTGTTAGCATGCTTTCAGTACAAGTATTGTGTGTCTTATCAAGAAAATGGCCTGATTTTTACAAAAAACCTTCTTTTTTTAAACACTTGATTAATAATGTAAGCCTTTACAATTTTTGCAAGATTTATGTCATGAACCAATCTGTTTTAATTTTTATTAATAATTACATTTCTGCCTGACTCAGATTTATGTATCAAGCATTACACTACTCCAAATATTGCAGGAAAATAGTGAATTCATAAATCCAGGATTTACAATGATTACCACAATTTACCTATGTAAGTGAGTAAAATGCTAGAAGAAGAGAGCAAACTGGTTTTATTCTTTTCCCAATATCATACTGCATTATGTGACATATTGCTGTTTTTAAGCAAAACAGATAGTGTCAGTGTGTACTTTAACACAAACCTTGATATTTTATTTTGCAGAGACTTCTTTAGGCAGGGCCAAACCTGGACAATTCCATATCCCTCACAGCTTAGCCCTGATCCCCGACTTCAGTCAGCTCTGTGTTGCCGACAGGGAGAACGGTCGAATTCAGTGCTTCAGGTTACAGACTGGGGAGTTCATAAGAGAGATAAAGCACAAATCATTTGGAAGAGAGTTGTTTGCAGTTTCCTATGTTCCAGGTAATCTTTTTTCCTCTTCTCCAGTTTTCAAGTAGTTGCTTTATGCAAGTATATCACAATACAGTATAACTTCATACAGAGTACCTCATGTTATCTTAGGACAGATATTTATTCTCTTTCAAAGTAGAGCTGATGTGATGGAAAATTTGAGAGCTGTCCTGTTTTGCTGTTTCTGAGATGAGAGAAACTTGTATATAATCTCTGCTTCTGAGAAATGATTGATTAGACTCCCTAAATGTTATGTCAACAATTGGAAGATCTTGTTTGCTTCTTAGTGACTGCACAGTCAATACTTCGTTAATAATGCTTTAAAATATTTCAAGGTCCATTAAAGAAAGAAGAATAAAAAGGTTTCAAATTATCAAGAAAAGTTTGGGATTTCAAAATTAAAAGTTAACAGTTTGAAAAATTTGTTGGTCTTATATTACAATTTGGCTAACAATTACTGTAATAAGTTGTGAAGTTAGATTTTTAATACTGACACTGAAAGTCATGTAAACATCCAAAGAGCTGGACAAGCAATTTTGGCATGTCAGGCTGACTACGTAGTTTGTATGGAATTTAGTATCAGGGCTATCTCTCTTACATCTGCCAAGAGCCCAAGAAATGCTCTACTGAATGAGATACTTGTTACCTATATATCTGTCTCTGACAGTGGCAGCACCAGAGGCATTCTAAGGAATATTTATCAGCTTGACTGCATTCTGTGATCCAATCCTCTCCTGCTCCTCATGCATCCACAAGCATTTTATTTAAGGGTGTTAGGAGGTAGCTCCTGATCTCTTCTTCATATCTTCCTATAGACCTATTGCCCATGAGTTTTCCTAATCCCATTATGAAGTGGCTTGTACTGTCTGTCCCCTTGATCCTGCAGTTACCGGCTCCAGAAGTTCGCTAGCCACTTTATTTTTTTAATCTAAAAAAGTGGTACAGTTTCATTGAGTGATTCTAAGTCTCAGCATTTTGGGAGTTTGTGAGAAAAACACTTCCATACTCCCCAGATCTGTTGCCTCTTAGCTTCTCCTCTCCAAACCAGAGAACTCCAACCACCTTAATCTCTCCCTATATGACATTTAATTGTTCAGCCCATTGACTATTGTAGTTGCCTTGCTCTTCTAACATCTTTAACTTCATTACGACTTTCTTGAGAGGCAGAGTAATCCAGTCTCAAGACTTTCTCAATATCCTCAAGCTTTTGACTACCCTGCAGAACTCAGTACCTTCCTCAGCCTGGGAACATGTCACTGTTCTCCCCATTTTTCAGGTCATTGATGAAGACTATTGAATGTAATTGTTTGTCTGCAATCCCTGCAGGATTGCACTACTCAGACTTCTGTATCCTGAAAAATTATAAGCTGCCCTTAAACTCTGTTCTTTGCTTCCTGTTCATTAATTGGTCTTTCATTCAGCCCTGTGACAACTCACATTCTGTAATAGCTTCTGATGCACAGCCTGGTCAAAGGTTTTCTGAAAATCCAAGCATGTCTACAGAATCTCCTTTAGCTGTATGCTTTTTCTCCCCATTGAGAGGTGAGGCACAATTTCTCCTTAAAAGAAAGACATACCAACTTGTTTCCAACAGTCCACATGGGTACATGTCTTATTCTTCATTATAGTTTCTACAGTCTTACCGGGGATGGAGGCCAGAATAGTTGATGTGTACTTCTCAGGCACCATTTTGAGCCCTTCTTATAGGAGGGCATTACTTTGGTAGTCTGCTAGTCTTCTGGAGGAGTGGCTGTTTGCAGTACTAGGTTATTCCAGCTTGACCTGAAGTCTGTAATTTCGCATTTGACTCCCTTCTGAACTTAAGTGAATGCTATCCAAACCTGGTGAATTATTAACATCCAACTTGTCTAGCATCTTTTACGTATCTCCTTCCAGTTGAACTGGCACCTCTGACCTATTAGCTACAAAAAAAAAAACGAGTGTCAGAATCTCCCTCAACAGAAAAAAATAACAAAACCTGAGCTTCTCTGCCACAGGCCCCTCATCAACCTGAGTTGCCCTTTCACACCTTTTCCTCTTGTGGTCCCACTGATTCCCTGGCTGGCTTTCTGCTTTTGATGCATATAAAGAACATTCCATTATCCCATCAAGCATCCTTATCAAAGCATTCTTCAGATACTTTTTTTTTAATGCTTTCAAGTTTTGGTTTGGTTTTTTTTTTTACATTTAACCAATTTGTAATCTCTTGCTTGGCTTGTTCTTCTCCCTTGAACAAAATGTGCATCTTTTATATGCCAAGCTGCATACCTCGCTAAACTTTCCTCTTGTGATTTAGTTTCCTATTGGGTTGACAGACATTTCAGTCTGTCTTTTTCTCTCAGCCATGCTTTTTTCATCTGTACTATTCCAGTTCATCTTGACTATAGTTTGTTGTATGTGTGGTGTTAAAGCAAATCTGGTGTTGTTGCAGGTCTCCTCTTTGCAGTTAATGGAATGCCTTATCCTGGAGAGGCAGAACCAGTACAAGGATTTGTGATGAACTTCTCTACTGGAGAAATAGTTGATACTTTTATTCCACTTAGAAAGGTAGAGTATTGGACAAAGTGCCTGGTGCCTGTAATTATATATATAAAAATGTTGGTAGCATCCTACTTCTCCAACTTTCATAGAACTGTCATAGGAAATAAGATATTTTATAACGTAAGATATTGGAAGGGAATTCTTTATCATATTAACTGAGAATCAGTTACTTTCTCATATTAACACTAGAATTTTGGGTCTTAGTTGCTACATGTGGTACACATTAGGGTTAGGGTTAAAAATATACTATCCTCAAGATGATTCTTACAGATAATACCTTCATTCAGGATAACGATTATTTCATTGCCATAAGACAGTTTTTAAAGCTAATTTAAGAGAAGAATGAATGGCTTGATGTATTCATATATTTAGGTGATAACTAATTGACAAAAAGAAGAGAGTATTCCTAAGCAGAAATAATATTCAACTGTATGGTTGCATCCCTTCTTTACAGAAGGTTGGTTTGGAAGCTATGGCTAAATGTCATTCATACAAAATTGTACATTAAAAATTTTGTGTATTAAAAAAAATATATTCCATAGATTGTCTTACACTAAAGGATGAATTTGAAGATTCACGTTTCTGGGTTACATGTATGTTCTGTTATTTGCAGTCTAGTTTTAAATTCTATTACAGAGAGGGTTTTATTCCCGAGTATAGCAAATAGCTGTGTTGCATACAAACTCTGACAAAAACTAAATATGGGGGCTGGAGACCAAGATTCACAATTTTTTAAATATATATTTCATAGGATGAAATCAAATGCAAATATATATATATATCATTATTGTAAATATTATAAACTTATAAATATTGTAAATACTATAAATATTCTAAATACTATAAATATAAAAATATTTAGGTTGAATACTTTGAATAATCTTCATCTTATTATCCTTGGAGAAGGCAAACATACCATAGAAATCTAATTCCTCTCCCCTGACTCCTCTTAGGCCTTCACACCATCAGCTACTGCTTTTTTCAGTCTAAGGACAGAATATGACCAGTCTCAAGTCTAGGATTAAGGAGACCTCATGAACGTGTAGACACTAAAGTGACTGCTTATCTTCACAGAGCTTTGAGATGCTACATGATGTTGTTGCTTCAGAGGATAAAACAGTATTTGTTGGAGATGTTCATGCCAGAGCAGTGTGGAAGTTTGCACCCACAGAAAGTACGTTCTTTTTGTTTTTAACATCATAACTTCATATTCTGTATCTTCAAGGCAGTACCACTTAGCTGATACCACTGGCCAAAAGCTTGTTGGCTTAATGACAAAGATTTAAGTACCCTGCAAGCTCTGCCTGCAGAATTGGTATGCTACAGCTCTGTTTGCATTAAAAGACCATTCTTAGCATTGCTGCATGCCCTATGAAACAGGGGTCCGAGTGCATGAGTTTGTCACAGGAGGAATCAAAATGCATTTGCCTTGTGGTACATCTGTCCCTTGTTATGTCACTACCTACTTAAACAATAGCATGATTTTTCAGCATTTTAGTAATTTTAATGTATCGTTTGCTAAGAAGTCAGCTGCTTCTTTTTGAGGTTATCATACAGGAAACTCCCAGGGGCTGAAGTAAAGACACAAGTCAACTTAAAATTTATATTCATTTCATTGGGGTCTTTATCACTAGAAAATGAATCTAGGATAATTTTAAGTCCTATTTCCATGAAGCGGAAACACTTCCCAGTTCTAATCTAGTAACACCCAATGCAAGCAACCTGACTTCAGTGAGAGGGACCTGATTAGTCAGACATCAATTTAGTAGGATTCAAAGAGAGTTTAGATATATTACAGGAATAAAAATATAATCAACTGTTACATTATACTGGATAAAAAATGTATGAGAGAGATAAAGCTCAGGCTTCAGGGTATTAGTCAACCAGTAAGACTCTGCTGTTATAAATGAGCTTCTGACTAAGCTAGTGATTCTGTATTTGTCCAGTTATAATTCATGGATTTTCCTTGGGGCATCTGGTATCAGCTGCTCTCAGTAACAGGAGACTGGACCACATAAATTGTAATTATGACTGGATATGACTTTTTCTGCATATAGTAACCTGAACAAGAAAAATTCTAGGCTTTTATTTAAAGGAACACTAGAATAAAATAATAATGGAATTATTCATCACCTGCAGGTGGAGGAAAATCCGTGTATATAATTTTCTTTTTAGCTTTATCTGCAATATAAAACTGCAGTAGCTAGTGAGCCCTGGTTCAGAAAGCCTTTAATCCATTGTGATTTTGATTGTAATCAACATTTTTATTTTTGTCAGACTCCCTTGAACCTTAACATGTGCCCGTAAAATCTCTCTGTGGCATAAGAGTTACTTATTGCAAACACCTTCCATGGATCAAGCTCTTTCTTATTTCCATGGCCTTGTGAGCTATTTAATCATTTATATTGACTCTCCTTGGTGAAGCTGACGGGAATTGTTTACTGTAGGATTGTACTGAACATTTGAGAAAGCTAGCAGAGAAATGTCACTGTCTTTCTGAAATGTCAGTTGTCCTGAAGAATAATTTTATTTTACAGAAATGGAACATCGGTCAGTTAAAAAGGCTGGTATTGAGGTACAGGAAATAAAAGGTTAGTCTGATTCATAATGGAAATGAAGAAACCAGTATTTTCACATAGATTAGGAACAGGCTTCTGCCAAGTTGGAGGCAAGAACGCTATGTAATTTGACTGTTACTTTTTACCATCATTTCATACAGATAAAATGAACAGTGTTACATAGTAGAGGCTATTTTGCAGCAAATCCAAACATTTCATTTTCAGTGATGACAAGTGCTTCACAGGCACTAAAATAAAAATTTAACTAGTGGATTAATTCTGTACCACCATCTGGTATGGTCCTGACTGGTATCTGTGTCAGCTCCCTTTTGATGCAGAAATGTCTCTGAAATGTAACTGTGATAGTTACACACACACACCCCAACACCCTTCCCTCTGTTTTACAGCCCTCAACCAAAAAACTTACTTAAAATGGCAAGTGGTTTATCTTTCTGCATAGTCTTTCAATATGCAGCCTTGATAGTCATACCATATGGCAAAAAAACCCAAAATTTTTCTATTTATATTTATTTCCCTAGGTTTACTGCCTTTTTTTTTCCTTAACTTATCTTCATTAAAATGACGAGAAAAAGGAAAACAAAAATAAAATAAAAACATGTAAAAACTTACTATAAGGAGATAAAGAAATACATGTAGAGATCAAAGGGGTAAAATAGCAGTTTCGGAAGATGAGAAGTAGTTTTAATCATTTGTATCATTATGTGGGTCCTTTATGTTGGAAATGAAGTTTATTTCCCTCTCAGAAAAACAATACCAGTCTGCTGAGAGGTCTCTATAAAATATTCACACATTCGTAAATGTTTTTCTTTGGTTGAATCAGAGCTTGTGTGGTTTGCTTTAGCCATGTATATGCAGACTGAGGAGAATACCAGCAGATCGCAACTGGCAATTCCAAGCATATAGAACAAAGTAGAATAAAGGAGGCTGAGATTATAAAACAATTACATCCTTATTGTCAAAATAGTTATCCTTCTGTTTTCTCTCTATTTGTACGTCAGCCCTACTGAGGCACTGAGAAGTGTTCACAATGCAGCATTCATAGTAGAACAAATCTAGAGATACATTAAGAATGCATTTTGGCTTCTTTAGTAAGATAGCTAGTTGACGGTCCTAATGCTATAGAGAAAACCGGATTAGTACCACCAGAAACAGTTCTTAAGTAACAAACTCTAAAACTGTTTAGGGTACCTGTACTGAAATTAACATCTTTCAACTCCACTTGAAGAAAACAGGTAGCCAATGGACTTTATGCCATCCTCTGCTTAATAAATGGGCAGGAGTGGCATGTATTGTCACAACTTCCTTGTGACAGGCTATTACTATTGTGCTGCTGCGAAGTGGGGGACTGTGGAGATGTAGGAGTTCTCCTGTGTGGAGGACAGTAGTTTTGCTCAGAGGTAGACAAGACAGTGGAGGAAAGTTGCTCTTGGCTGTAACTACTACTTGAACAGAGAGCACTATGATTGTTAGCACTGTGTTTAGTGTGTTCAGTGTAAACTGAAGCATTCCCTGTTCCTTCAGAACAAAACATCATTTTGATACAGAATCAAAATGGAGTTGATTCAGAGTATGTTCCTGACACAGCTACTTAAGACATGCAGCTGTTGTGGTTAAAGCACAGCCAGTAACTCAGAGCCATGCAGCTGCTTGCTCACTTCCTTCTCTTTTCCTCCTCCTGCAGGGTTGGGGGGGAAGAATCAAAAGAATGTAATTCCCACAGGTTGAGATAAGAACAGGCCAGTAACTAAGATATAACACAAAACCACTGGTGCTACCACCACCAATAATAATAATGGTAAGGGAAATAACAAGGGGAGAGAATATAAAACTAAAAAGAGAAAGGAAAAAAAACAATAAGCACAAGTGATGCACAATACAATTGCTCACCAGCTGCCAACCAATACCCAGCTTGACCCTAGCAGCAGTCTGGGCCTTCCGGGTAGCTCCCCTCAGTTTATATAGTGGGCATGAGGTTCTGTGGTATGGAATACACCCTTTGGCTAGGTCAGATAGGGGGTCCTCTCTCTGCTTCTTCTCGGCTTCCCATGCCCCTTCTCACTGGCAGAACATGAGACTCAGAAATTCCTTGACTGGAGTAAGCATTACTTAGCAACAACTAAAACATTGGTGTGTTATCAGCATTGTTCTCAGACTAAAGCCAAAACACAGCACTGCACCAGCTACTAGGAAGCAGAAAAGTAACTATTACAGCCAAATCCAGGACAGGAGTTAAATCAGACTTTAAAATATATAGCTAGACATATTTACTCATTAAGTTAGCACAAAACATGCGATTCTTTATGCACATACAAAACAGCATAGAGGATTTTACTGGAATTGGTTTTCTCCTTGTAGATGGAGACGTAATAAAGTAGTCAGGAATGCTCAGGTGCAGTTTTCAAAAGTTCTTCAGACTTTCAGAACCAAAGTTCTCTCATTGGAGTTTGGAAAATATAACCCTTTGTCACAAGTTTCGTTAAAAAGAACTTTACCTGCCTTCCTTTTTTTTATGATAATACATAATATACTGAATTTCTATATTACATGTGGAAGTGTTATTTATCAGAATGAGATATTTATTTGACATTATATCACACACCTACTTGCAAAAATAGATCTTTTGGGGATTTTCCTGTCCTTTAAATCGTAGATAGTTTTTAAGAATAAACTCTCCCTGACACCTCTCCTTTCCCCATTGAGAAAAAGGAAGAGCATCTTTGCTAATGAGTGATATCATTCAGACTCTCTCTGCCTTACTTTGGGATAACATCAGCAAGAACTAAAAATGTCTCCATAAGTGTTTTTCCTTTGTGTCCTTGTTACTCCTTGTTACACATTTCAGGTATTCTAGCTTATTCTTTAATGCCTTGTTCTGTTGCTTGATGCAAATGGATTACATGCTGGAATTGTATTCTCTTTAAAGAATCAGGAAAAGTTGTAGAAGGCAGATTGAAAAACACCCCAGAATCAACAGACCCTATGAAGAAGCAGGAAAAACAACATTTAGTCCAACAACACACCAGCACTGGAATTTCATTTGTTCTTATTACAACTCTTCTAATTATCCCTGTTGTTGTTCTGCTGGCAATTTTGTTATTTATTCGATGGAGGAAGACAACTGTCTATGGAGGTAACCATGAGTAACTCTAGAGAACAGGCTTTTATTATTGCAGTTCAAAACATTGCTGAATACTGAGGCGTGAGGGTATGAAGAGAGAGGCTCGCTGTCCTTTACCCTTCTGAACAGTTACTGTGACACTGCATGCAAACCAAGAATCGGTGTACATACAGCAACTGCAGCCTTTAACATTACATTTCAAGCCACCACCTTTTCAGAACATGTATCTAAAACTTTAATTGGTGCCAAGCCAAAAATTTGTGTCTCAGAAACGAGATAATTAGAATATACTCATGTTATAAAATTTATGTCTAGAATACATAAATTTTAATACTTTTAAGCATAGTTTGATTTTCAGTTTGGAATCTTTAAATTTTTGAGAACAAAGGACTCTAAAAGTGTATGCAAAAAGCAGACAGATAACATTTACAAGGCATTATATATTTTTGTTCATTATTACCTTGTGCATTTTGTGAGTCAGATACTATAATTGACCTCTACCCACTGCTGTGAGACCTTTAATTGGTAAATTTGCTGGTAGTTCACATTTCGTAGTAAATTAGTTTTGAGAAAATGGTAGACTAAAGTAGGAGTTTGATCATGATACTTTGTATTGCATAAATAGCTTTATCAAGATACTCTCATCAAGAAAAGAAAATGTACATGCAATAAGGTAAATAAAATAGTTCTGCTACTGACTAAGGCATACAATGGCAGATTAGGTAATTCGGAGATCTTCTGTTGCTGTGCAGCTGAACTGGATATATTTTATTTGAAGATTTCAAATAAAAGCTTCCTAACTTCTTTGTGTTCAAACAAGTTTAGCACATTAGATACGTTAACACTCTAGACTACTGCAGTAGTGCCATTAATGGATATGATCTGTAATAGCATCTTTGCATTCCAGTTGGATTGGAGCAGTGTTTGAATTTACTGTGTCAAGGAGCATAATACAGTTACACTGGTAAAAGTAACTTCTTGCACAGGTTTCTGGAAACTACGTAGCATATAAGAAAAGACAGATAAGTAATGGCACTCATTTTTCCTTAGTTAAAGAATGTGAAGAGCTACCAGGGAGGAGGATAAATGCAGTGTGAGAAAGTTTCTCCAAAATACCTGAAGAAATTCACTGTCTTCCATAAAAACAGTCTTCTTTCAAGGAAAATGATACCATTTCAAATGTCAAGTTGCAGTTTACAGTGTGCTGCAATGTAGTTGTGTACATTATAAATAGCAAGGTTATTGTCCTTCGTGTAAACTCTTTACAGTAACATGAATGAACAGTTGAGGGAATTCAATTTTCAGAAATATCTTGCATGTGAATCTTCTTAGTGGTTGAATTGGCATAAACTGTACATCTGTGGTATGGTGATTTTGTTAGGAATTATAATTTCACCTTAGTCAAGAAACCGGAAAGTATCAGTTTTGCTTGTTAGAGCTGCTGATTAATTTGTTGAATGTCTGTGCTTTGTATCCTAGATAATTATTTAATTATATTTAATTTTGTGGATTTATATTTCATATTTCATTTATATTTAATCATAGAATATGTTTTTGGAGTTTTTTTTAGCTTATTTTTGAAATCTACTTTGTTTTTCAGGTGATGGGGAACACAAACTTGATTCAAGTTCAGGAAGAATTTTAGGCAGAGTTAGAGGTAAGTCTGAGTCATTCAGGATCTTTTAAGAGCAATAAGTGGAGGCTTTTTTTCTATCCACTTCTAGCTGAATAACAGATTTGATGGAATGTTCTCAGAGAAAGGATTGGGGGCAAACCTCAGGTGTTTTGTGGAAATGTATTATATTTGTCTCTAAATTGGAGTGTCATCAATTTGATAGGTGAACCACTTGGTGGATAAAGAACTGGCTGGATGGTCGCACTCAAAGAGTTGTGGTCAACGGTTCAATGTCCAGCTGGAGACCAGTAACGAGTGGTGACCCTCAGGGATCGGTGTTGGGACCGGTCTTGTTTAATATTTTTGTCGCTGACATGGACAATGGAATTGAGTGTGCCCTCAGCAAGTTTGCCGATGAAACCAAGCTGTGTGGTTCTGTTGATACGCTAGAGGGAAGGAATGCCATTCAGAGGGACCTTGACACACTTGTGAGGTGGGCTGATGCCAACCTCATGAAGTTTAACCATGCCAAGTGCAAGGTCCTACACCTGGGTGGGAGCAATCCCAGGCACAGCTACAGGTTGGGCAAAAAGGAAATTCATGGTAGTCCTGTGGAGAAGGACTTGAGGGTGTTAGTCAATGAGAAAATGAACATGAGCCAGCAGTGTGCACTCACAGCCCAGAAAGCCAACCGTATCCTGGGCTACATCAAGAAGAGCGTGACCAGCAGGTCAAAGGAGGTGATCCTGCCCCTCTACTCTGCTCTTGTGAGACCTCACTTGAAGTATTGTGTGCAGTTCTGGTGTCCTCAACATAAAAAGGACATGGTACTGTTAGAACAAGTCCAGAGGAGGGCCACGAGGATGATCAGGGGACTGGAGCACCTCCCATATGAAGACAGGCTGAGAAAGCTGGGGCTGTTCAGCCTGGAGAAGAGAAGGCTGCGTGGAGACCTCATAGCAGCCTTCCAGTATCTGAAGGGGGCCTACAGGGATGCTGGGGAGGGACTATTCATTAGGGACTGTAGTGATAGGACAAGGTGTAATGGGTTGAAACTTAAACAGCAGGGGTTTAGACTGGATATAAGGAAGAAATTCTTTACTGTGAGGGTGGTGAGGTACTGGAATGGGTTGCCCAGGGAGCTTGTGAATGCTCCATCCCTGGCAGTGTTCAAGACCAGGCTGCATGAAGCCTTGGGTGATATGGTTTAGTGTGAGGTGTCCCTGCCCATGGCAGGGGGGTTGGAACTAGATGATCTTGAGGTCCTTTCCAATCCTAACTATTCTATGATTCTATGATTCTATGACACCTTTCATCCATCATTATCTGCCCACTGAAGAGGATGTGTCACTACCAGTGGCAGAGCAGTACCTCTAATAATGGGTTATCTAAATCTGGTGAAGGAAATAAAGCACTTCGAGATGAAGGGCAAACTTGGGAACACAAGTAGGCTACATAAAGACTTAGTGAAACAACAGATGCAGTTTAAAATTTCTACTGCAAAAATTAATTTACTTTCTTATTCATAATCTCTGTACTTAGCTTTTGCGGCTAATGTGCTGATCTCTAAAAACAATTTATGTAAGGACACATAAAATAGTCTTCATTGTCTTGGTGAATCAGTAGATAGATTTTTATTCCCCCACAGAGTAAAGTAAACCTTACAACAAACCTTTCCTTTCCACAGGGAAAGGCAGTAGTGGCCTTAACCTTGGGAACTTTTTTGCAAGTCACAAGAGTTACAGTCGAAAAGGTTTTGACCGAGTGAGCACTGAAGGCAGTGATCAAGAAAAAGATGAAGATGAAGGCACAGATTCAGAGGAAGAGTGTTCAGCACCTCCAACTCCACCAGCACCTTCATCCTCCTGAAACCAGCCTTTAAGTTCTCCATTATATGATCCAACCCAAAGTCATATTCCTTTTCCCGTAAGCACGTTTAAGATTTTGTGTATTTAATTGTAAACTGTACTAGTCTGTGTGGGGCTGTACACTGGTTTCATTAGTTTTTGTTTGGTTTTAGTTCTGTTTTTTAGGTAGAGGAGTGTAAGAAAGTTCCATATCAGTGCTGTTGTTTTTTATGTGAGCATCTTAATAAAGCAAAGTCTTCTAATTGCAGCACTGATTTAAAGCAGTAGTATTTTCTCATTCTAAACTGGGGATCTTGTAAATAAATCATACTATCTGCTTCATCAAAATACTTTTCCTGTAACTATTCAGTTGCCAATTTCTGTTTTGTGCCTTTCCTCTTTAATGTCCTTAACCTGTTGCAGTACAGAGAAAATACAGTGCCACAAGAAAATAAAGCTGCTAAATCTTCTTCTATTTTTTTAAAATCACTAACATTATATTGCATTGAAGGAAAGAAAAAAGTCTCTATTTAATTTTTTTTTCTTCTTCCAAACTTGATGTGTTTCTGGGATGTCTTATTTTTAGATGGTATCACTGTTAGAACACTATTTTCAGAAGCTGAATGTAATTTGTGTAATAAAGTATTTGCAAAGCATTAGCTGTCGGAGTGCACTTTGGAATTTTTGCATATTTCAGGTGGTTTTATACCACTTTTGTAAAAGTTATGCAGGCCACTTAATGCAGTAAAAAAATAAATGCCTTCTACCAAAAAAAGAGAAAAAGAAAAAAAAAGAGCCAATTTGTACAGAAGCTGGAAAAATATTTTGCTATGTCACAAGGTTTTCTTTCTAAAGACTAATTTACATACATGTACAAAGTGGAGCTTAAAGAGGACTTTTATTTGTATAATAAAACTGCAGAGTATTTACTTTAATAAAACCTGGTCAGAGCTGAGAGGAAACCTGTGTCTCACATTAAATACGCAAACTAGCCAGGGCAGGTCCCTGATCTGTCGTCCTGATTATCTTGTTTCTCCATGCTCCCTTAGTCATTCATAAAACAGCAGCCCCCAATCCTGTAATGCCCTCTCTTATTGAATGACCTGCCACACAATTATTCCAGCTGCATGAGTCACACCTCAAGTGTGAATCACTGTATGATGTCATCATGCTGATTTATGGGTCTCATTCGAGGACCAGAGCACGATTAATCTGCTGTATTACGAACACAGTGCACGCAGCTGTAATTGTCGCAGGTCTTCATGAGACGGCTTTCATTATCATCATTGCAGGTGTTGTAATAGGCTGCTGCTGGCGCTGAGCTTGAAAAGCAGGCTTTGGGTTTCTTGTGGCAGCAGGTTTTGCAAGGTGTTGTTTAAGGCAGTAAGGGTAACAACAATAAGATCTTCTCCTCCAGCAACATTTCATAAATCTCCTTTTTCTGGGACAAAAACTTGAAATCCTTGATAGGTTGCTTTTTCTCAAGTAAAACCTCCCGGGTAGCTTTCTAAAATGCTGGGATGCAGGCTCAGTTTCACAGGAGAGGTATTTAGTGCATAACTCTAAGTTGCTTCCTCTCCTGCTAATCTCTGTTTCCCTAATGTTACAAGGAAAGTGGCCTGTTTCTGTCTCAATTTTGAAAGCAAGGCAATGTTACTTGTATCTATCTGTGACACTGATCCCCTTGTATATGAATAAAATCACATAAGGTAGCTGGGAAGGATCTCCTAAAGCTGTCTGAAAACATGACAAGTTGCTAGTTTACAGTAAGTTTTCAATGAGGGCCATAAGAAAGCAGTGCTATACACCACTGATATGATAGCCGGTGTATGTGGCATAAGTTCTAAAAGATCACAGCTTCTCTCAAAAGCAATTGGTATTTTTTTCTGATATTTGGATAGCTTGCATTATGTCTACACTGATGCTGAGTGTTCTCTGCTTCTGTAGCTTAGGTCAATGAAGATAATATGTAGGTGCCTCCTTCCTCTTCTCCTTTATTTGATCTTAATCTCCAGTTAAAAGACAAAAAAAAATCTTTGTTAATGGGGAAGTAGCCAAACGCAGTTTAATTGCCAGTACAAGCTAAAACAGATTAATTCAGTGTCAGCCATAATCTCTGCTCTCTGAAACTCGGGCCTGTACAGTAGTCCTGGGCTACATAAAGAGGAACAAGACAATGCAAGGGATTCTCCTCCTCTGCTCAGCTTTGGGGAGAGCCCCTCCTGCAGTCCTGCATCCAGCTCTTGGGCAACAACACAAGGAGGGACATGGAGCTGTTGGAGCAAGTCCAGGGGAGGCCATGGAGATGCTGTGAGGGCTGGAGCAGCTCTGCTCTGGAGACAGGCTGAGAGAGCTGGGCTGGTTCAGCCTGGAGAAGAGATGGCTCCATAAGGGGAGACCTTAGAGCAGCTGCCAGTGCCTGAAGGGGCTACAAGAAACCTGGAGAGAGGCTTTTGACAAGGGCCTGCAGGAACAGGACAAGGGGAATGGCTTTAACCTGACAGAGGGGAGACTGAGATGAGCTCTTAGGAAGACATTCTTCCATATGAGGGTGGTGAGGCCCTGGCACAGGGTGCCCAGAGAAGCTGTGGCTGCCCCATCCCTGGGAGTGTTCAAGATCAGGCTGGACAGAGCTTGGAACAACTTGGTCTAGTGGAAGGTGTCCCTGCCTGTGGTTTCAAAGTTGAGCTTTAAGGTTCCTTCCAACTAAAACCATTCTATGATTCTATGATAACTGCATCAACAGAAAGCCAACTACTTCCGAGCAGCAAGCAAATTTCAGCACCTCCAGCTGCATACTCTTTATTTTCATACAGGTGCAATGGCAGACAATCTGAACCTGCTTGAATGCACTGAATGTTCCATCTCTCTTATTAAGGCTGCATCTTACGAAAACAATGTACCAGGGACTTCATACTGCAATAGAAAATTAATGTAAAAAAGAAAACAAGCTTTCTGTAATCATAGCTCTTGTTTTAGCCAGCAGACCATCCTCTATCCTCGTAGGTTCTATGTGATAATATTTTTTTTAGGTATTAAATGTTGAATACTGGTTATTCAATCTCAGCTAGAGGCCTTGACATGCATGCATTTAATTTAGTTTCAGCAATTGTCCCAGCTAAGACTAAGCTTTTTAATGAACAACATGGAATTGCACATCTTAAGACTTCAAAGACATGACACTAATCTTTTCTTAAGCCTTTTTAAGATGGAAGAATCCTGGCTACTTTAGGGGCTGAATATTTTCATTAAAATTAGAGTGGAGAAGTAGCTAACTGGCTTTGCCTGTGGTAGTGCTGTATCGGACACCGTTTTGAGCAGTCTGTCACACTGGGAGTCCTTCTGAGTGGCAGGAAGGTGGCTGCTATCCACCGGGAAGCAGTGTCAGGTAGTTTGCACTGAACCAGCTGTAAGTGAAGGCAGAGGGGGGCAACTGCACAAGGAGAATGCACTGAACTGACATGTGCAGGTTGCCACCCATGTCACCTGAAGGTGTCCCAATTAAGTGAAGTTACCATCCCAATTAAGCAGCTGTCCTTGTCACAAGTATCATTAGGTTTAAATTGATTCCTTGGGAAGCACCTTGATTAAGTAGAGTTTTCTAATTAAACAGTGCACTGTAGTAGTTAATGAGAATTTACAGATCAATGCAGTAAGTTGCAACAGCTTCTTGCTTGTCAAAGCTGGATTTATTTGTGTTTTATCAGAACTTTTAGGTCATTTATGTCTGTCGTGCTAGAGAGGTGTAGGATTAAGTGTGAGTCATGGTACAGAGAAGGGTTTGTTGATTTTTATCTTGCCATTCAAACACACATGGGAATCCTTTTGAAAGATCACTTACGTATTAGTGATTAAAGTTGCAGAGATCAGATCATTGCTGAGCAATGCAAAAGCAAGTTTATTACTTAATTGTAAATTAGAACATACTTATAAATTTGGAAGACCATGTTATGATACAGTGCATAGTTTGTGGATTCATGTAATGTACTAAGAAAAAAACAAACAACATCAAATACCCACATGTCCAGTTAAGAGCTGAAATCAGAAAATTTACGTTTTATGTAGATGCAGGTAGAAGCTAGTAAACCCTGGAGTTTTAGCACCCTGATATGGCTTTACCTGTTTCTTTAATTCTTAAATGTGAAAACATTTTTTCTCCTTTGTGAATTACCAAAATTTGTTATCAGAATTTACACTGTAACTGCTCTTCAAAGTCCTCTACCATACCTGTGAAAAATGTAGATTCATCTGCATAGCTAAGCAGTACTGGCACAAGGAAACATGGGAGCTAACAGTGTAGGGGAGGATTTTCAATCATCTTCAGTGGCAGATACTTATCCAAGAAAAACCTATGAATTTGCTGCTTCTGGACATGGTGGCTGGAAAACCTAAAAAAGCATCCAGCTGGTTTTGTTTTACACATACTTGGAGAAGTACATGGGAGAGCTACATAGGAGTCGACGTGGGAGCTGCGCTAGGGTTTTCTAAATACAACAGGTCATGAAGGCATGTTTGCTAAATGTTCCTTTCAGCAGCTCCTTTACACTCCTGTTTCCTATCAGTTAGTTACATATGAAGTACACGACATCCTGCAAGTGAAGCTCAGTGCGATTTCATTGTACAGCTTTTAACAAAATACACAGAAGATGTAGAGCAAATTTTTTTCTGTGGAACTGTGCCAAAAACCACAATTTTAGAGATGTGATGGAGTAATTTGTTCCCACCAAATAGTCAGTGGTAATGGTTCAGCAAACTAGGGAAAATGTTACTAATTAGCAGCTACATTTATTTTTCAAGCTAAATTGTATGAGAAACCTAAATCTTCTATTTTTTTTCTAGTTAGAATTTGAGAATTTGGTCAGAAAAGGAATAAGGCAACCATATACCAAGCCATAAAAAGCTGAAGTTGGTGCTACTTATCATGTAGGCTCTAAGTGCAAAACGCTGCCCTGGCCATTGCATTCCTCAGTGCTTTGTTACCCTCCCCACCATGTTTGTCACTGCTTTTTTTCAGCAATGGCAGCACATCCTAAAACTGCAGATCAAGAGAAAATTACTTCCATCAAAGAGGGCTGAATCTCACAAGTCTGCCACGTGTTCTCGAGCTGGGGCTCAGGTCAAACACACAAAAAACTGGAGTGATGGCATTGGTACGTGAGATCCAGCTCACAGCAACCAAGGTTTAACGAGTGCTGAAACATGCCCAGTTCTTAGGAAGCTGTAAAGCTGTGCTGAATATTTGCCACAGTTGGTAGCTATGGTATAAATACCTAATGGCACAAGCAGATTGCTTTTGTACTGCAAGTAACTTATGTGACAAGTCAGTCATGTTGCCTTCACATGCTGCAGGTCACACTGCTCTCAGACACGTATTTATGCTTCCACAGTTGTCATCATACAGCAAAAGCTGTAACGAGGTGGTAATTTTGCCGAGAACAGTTTGGGAAGGACAGACTCGCAACAAACCACTGGGCAGCACTTTGTGAGAGCATCCCTTATGCACCGTGCTCCAGACTAGTCCTGCAGGAACAGGCTGCCACCGTGTGACCATCTCAGCAGGGAGGCACTGCAGAAAGCCATGGCTCAGATGTAAGCCCAAGAATAAATCCCAAACGCCTGCGGATTCGAACTTACACAAGTTAAGAAATTAAGTTACACAAGTTAACAAATGAAGTTTGCCAGTGCAGTACCATAACCACGTGTTAAATCTTGTCCTGCTCCTATTTAGTCCTGCTCCTATTTAGTCTGCTATCTACCTATGGCTTTAATTTGTGGGAGTGATCCACTGGCTGGATAAACGCTCAAAATCAGTCTGGTGGAGAAGCCCATGAATTATTTACTGCATATCACTGAAATTCTGCACAAAATATGGAACTCGTTTTCTTGTGGACTGTCCTATTGGAGCTTTAGCCACTATGCCTGCCAACTTCAGGAAAAGTAATGAGTACTTTTTCTGTGTGTCTGGGATCTGACATGGTACTATTCACTTTGCACAGATAGAAGATGTGAGGCATGGAGATTAAAGGCATAAATTGTCAAAAGGCATCTTTAAGTACTGAATTTATGAAATCTGATTTATTCCTATCTAACCCAGTTACTTAGATACCGCTTTATATATTCAAGACCTGCTGCTTGCCACCACTTGCAGCTTTGAATACTTCAGATCTGCTGATGAAAGCTCAGAGATTCCTGTAAAGCACCCAGAAAAAGACCACCTGAGTAAGGACTTGTAAGTAATGGAAAGCTGTATCCAAGTGATCTGTGGACCACTGCACTAGCAATCTGTAGCAGGGCAGCACTGCCTTGCAGACTGGGGATGATGTATTGCCTACAACCTGCCTTGTTTAACGACATACCTCTTTCTGCTACCAGTGCAGCAAGGTTCCTGCAGATCCCTCTGTCACTGTTGCACAGTAAGACGGACTGCACACAGTGGCAGCCTGGAGCCCTGTGGGAAGATAAACCCGTGAACATATCCTCAGAGCCTGCAATAATGCCTACCACAACAGGATACACAGGTAAGCAGATGAGGCAACCTGAATTTGTATTTGCAAATCTGGTCCTTGTTTGTGTACGAGTAGAGAGGAGGAAAGGGGAGCTGATTGGGAAATGCAACTCTCAGGATTAAGAGTTGCTGAATCAAACATTTTAAAATTAAGTTACTGTCAGGTTACTTATACCTGGAAGAGCCTTTCTTTTCAGTTTAAAGCTTTCTGTGTACTGCTTTTCACTCCAAATATCCACAGAGCTTGATTACCAAGATTTAAACAGCAGGCTAGCAGGTATTCTAATAAGCATAGAAGAGCATAATCACAGAACCACAAAATCACAGAATCCCAAGGGTTGGAAGGGACCTCGAAAGATCATCTAGTCCAACCCCCCTGCAAGAGCAGGGTAACCTAGAGTACATCACACAGGAACTTGTCCAGGCGGGCCTTGAATATCTCCAACGTAGGAGACTCCACAACCTCCCTGGGCAACCTGTTCCAGTGCTCTGTCACTCTCACAGTAAAGAAGTTCTTCCTGATGTTAACATGGAACCTCCTATGCTCCAGTTTACACCCATTGCCCCTTGTCCTATCACTGGATATCACTGAAAAAAGCCTAGCTCCATCATCCTGACACCCACCCTTTACATATCTGTAAACACTGATGAGGTCACCCCTCAGTCTCCTCCAAGCTAGAGACCCAGCTCCCTCAGCCTCTCCTCATAAGGGAGGTCTTCCACTCCCTTAATCATCTTTGTGGCTCTGCGCTGGACTCTTTCAAGCAATTCCCTGTCCTTCTTGAACTGAGGGGCCCAGAACTGGATGTAATATTCCAGATGCGGCCTCACCAAGGCAGAGTAGAGGGGGAGGAGAACCTCTCTTGCCCTACTAACCACACCCTTTCTAATGCACCCTAGGATGCCATTTGCCTTCTTGGCAACAAGGGCACATTGCTGGCTCATGGTCATCCTTCTATCCACCAGGACTCCCAGGTCCCTTTCCCCTTCAGGCCTTTCCAGCAGGTCAACCCCCAACCTGTACTGGTACATGGGGTTGTTCTTCCCCAGATGCAAGACTCTACACTTGCTCTTGTTGAATTTCATCAAGTTTCTCCCTGCCCAACTCTCCAGCCTGTCCAGGTCTGGCTGAATGGCAACACAGCCTTCTGGTGTGTCAGCCACTCTTCCCAGTTTAGTGTCATCAGCGAACTTGCTGAGGGTACACTCAGTTCCCTCATCCAGGTCGTTGATGAAAATATTAAACAGCACTGGTCCCAGCACCGACCCCTGAGGGACTCCACTAGTCACAGACCTCCAGCTAGATTCTGTGCCATTGACTACAACTCTCTGCTTTCTTCCTTTCAACCAGTTCTTGATCCACCTCACTACCTGATCATCAAGCCCACCCTTCCTTAGCTTATCTATGAGGATGCTGTGGGAGACAGTATCAAATGTCTTACTGAAATCAAGAAAAAACACATCTACTGCTCTACCATCATCCCTCCACCTAGTCATTTCCTCACAGAAGGCTATAAGGTTGGTCAAACATGACTTCCCCCTCATAAAACCATGTTGGCTGTTCTTAATAACCCCCTCATCCTTAATATGCCTAGAGATGGAGTCAAGAATAAGTTGTTCCATCACCTTTCCAGGGACGGAGGTAAGGCTGACCGGTCTATAATTACCCGGGTCCTCCTTCTTGCCTTTGTTATAGACTGGTGTGACATTTGCCATCCTCCAATCCTCAGGCACCTCTCCTGTTTCCCACGTCTTACCAAAGATGATGGAGAGTGGCCTAGCAATGACCTCCACCAGCTCCCTCAGCACCCATGGGTGCATTCCATCTGGACCCATTGATTTATAGATGTCCAGATTGCATAGCTGATCCCTAACCCAATCCTCATCTACCAAAGCAAACTCCTCCTTTGTCCTGACTCCTTCTGTGGCTATAGAAATCTGGGGTCCCCGGGGAGAGTCTGCAGGAGTAAAGACAGAGGCAAAGAAAGCATTCAGCACTTCTGCCTTCTTTGTATCCTCTGTCTCCAGGGCACCCACCTCTGAAGACACTGCTAAATCCTGTTTATTTGTGTCAGTTTTAGCCTTCTAATTTAAAAGTGTACAGTCTTGGTAATTTCTAATATGACATTTCTTTCTGTGGAACTCAGAGGTGGGCAGTGTACTCTCAGGCCAACAGATGACTACTGCTGTGTCTTCATCACCTTGTGAGACTCTAGGGCCCACATGTTTCATTTTTTGCTAGTCCAGGGAATTAACTGAAAGCATCCACTCCAGTGTAATCCCCAAAAATACTCCATTACACATTTGGAAAATACTAAGTTACTATGACACTAAGTCATTAGAGTAATGATGTCTGCTGCAAAGGGCATTGATAGGGATGTCACACCTACGCAAATGAGTAAAGCAGCTTATATGACTTTTACAAGCGGTATTTTCAGGTTTGTTAACTGCTTGCTGTGAAAAGCAAATCAAGAATGACTGGTGCCCTCCACCAGGGAGCATTCAGTTCTAGGGAGAAAGTAAAAATTTTTAAGTCGCTGTAGGTGGAAAGCAAGAACATCTTAACATGGAATGGACAAATGCTATACAAAAGTTCAGGAAGTATTCAAACAAGAGGTGAAAAGTTTTCATTCCACAGTAAAACACTTTGAGTACAGCATCTTTCCACTAGCAGGTGTTTTTTGTTGTGTTCTGCACCAAACAGTGAGCAATCAAACCCAAAGCATAAACATTCACAGTTCTGTGTGATATAAGGACATCTGCATCTTTTCTTTCATGCTGTACTTCCTTCTGCTCTTCCTCTCTAAACAGCTTGCCACGATGGGGCACACACTCAATTAGAATGCAGAATTTCTAAGAATTCTGTTACAAAATTGTTCTATCATAAATCAAACCTATGTGCCAGTGAAAAAGAGATGGACATCCATGTATGTATTAAAATACATGTATTGATTAAAATACAGACCAAATGTAGGCAGGTCACAGTTCACCATGGTCACAAGCATACACTGAACACGGCTTTGCTATTGCAAGTGTGCAAGTGGTTTCTCTAAACTTCCTGAAGCCCAGTGTGCTGCTTGCAATGTCTCAGGTTTCTTGGTGGGCATTTTTCACAGTTTCCATGGACTGTTTTTCATGCTGTTAGTTTGAAACCCGTATATTTTATTCCAATGAACCTCCCACATGCAGAGAAGGCCCACTTATGTGCGCTGAAGAGGCACTAATGTCTGCTTGTTAATATAGTAGATCAAAATTACCAGGAAGCCTGAATGATCAGGATTACACAATATGGAAAACTGTTTTTTGGCTTTCCCATTCCTCTGTCACTGTAGCATTTTCTTTCTCTCCAGTGTAGTTATAACAAGTACACAGCACTTGCATTGCCCCGGAGCTTCCCCAGAAAACAGCTCTGTTGTGCTGTGTGCAAATAAGGAAATGATCAGTAGAGGTAAGAAAAAAAAGAGGGTCTAGTTTTCTCTTACACCTAACAAAGCAGAAAACAGTCTTGTAGAGAGCTCCCTTACACTCCCATTTTACCCAACCTTTTTTTTCTGCATGCACTCTATTTCATGTGTGCACACACACAATATAACAAATCTGTCCTAGCAGAAGATGGCACTTTAGTCAATCATAGTGGAAAAAATGAAGGTACGTAAGGAGGAGAAGGGGTTGGCTTAAAAAGGATTAGCATAGGAACAATTTAGGCTGCCACATCATCATCATGCCATGAACATCCAATGCCCAAGGCACAGAGCACCCAAACAGATTATTGTCTTTTAGCTACTAGTCCAGGGAAAAAATACCATATAACCCCAGTGCTTATTACTGGGTGAAAAAAAATTAATCAACAATTAGTGGTTATGTCATATTTACATGTGGGGTTTGTTTTTTTCCTTCTGCAACTAGTTTGACAGGATTTCCTAGCACTTAATTTAAACAAGACAAATTATTTACCAAGCCCACTTCCTTGTCTGCACTATAAAGGTCAATTGTCCTCAAGGGAGAGGGTGGCCTGGGGGCAACAGCAGCTAACAGAAAGACGGTCTTCTCAGCTTGCATATGTTTGTCAATGACAACGACAACATGAAGCTTGGTCATCTCCAAGTTCATCTTTGAGCTGGCATAGAGGAGGAGGCCATTAAGGCAGCATCCCCATCTGCCCCACATTACCCTTTTCCTGAAACAGTCTCAAGCAGAAAAAGTTTATACGCAGGACTGGATTTTCAAAAGACACAAAATGCTTTAAGTAATTTTCACTTGAATCTTAAAATAGGATTCTGTTATAGGGCTGAGGTCTTGTCTTATACAGCTGTGGTCCCTTTTAAAGATACGAGTTACATAACCTAATCAGCCTTGAGGATCACATCTTACGATTTAAGATTAACAGAAAACTCTTCGTAAATACTTTCCTCCACTTGTTTACAAATCACAAAACATTCAACACAGAGATAAGATGGAATGCACACATTCAGAGAGCAAGATAAGCAAACCTTCCACAGTATTAAAGTTGCTGAATTTCTAAATTCAGTTTTCTGCTAGCTGTCTTTTTTTGTGTCAATCCTCTATAAAAAGAACTGACTCGCACTCATCTTTTTTCTACATGAAATAATTCTTGTTCAGCTGAAATACCATCTTCTTCAGCAGGAAGTCCAAACCCTTAACAATTTACTCAAGGAATTCAGAGAATAAGTAATACCAGTGCTTCACCTTTCCCTTGACCACTGGCAGTGTAAGTCTCCAAATCTGTAGCTGCCCTGGGAAGATATAGCCATAGGGAAAGCAGATGTTTGGGGAGAAAAAAAGCAAAAATGAATTCTAAATATGCTTAAGATTTTGAGAAATTCAAACTGCTCACCCTAGCAGAATTTCGGTAAGTGGGAGCAGCTGAAGGGCCACATATTTTCACGTGCAGAACACTACATGTACCTGATTTTGGCAGCTCTGCTGTTTCATCAAATCTTAGAGCTGTGGGTTAGACTAGAAACTAAAAGCTGCAGAAATCAAAAGTTGCAGCTTCTCAGCATAAGAAACTGGTTTATAACAGGAAGACACCAGCTTCTCTACACTGGAGGTAAAATTTACATCAAATTGCTTAGATTATATTCATCCTACAGTACCTTCACACATTTCATTAATCCTTAGATGACATCAGAAATGAGTTATCTAAGGATTAATGAAAAGGTTATTACAGTAAAATGATGCATTGTGTCCTGACTGTGATGCAATTGAGAGGATAACAGGTACAGCCAAACAGCTATTCTACCAACTGTATCTGAAATTCAAATACATGATGACAACATGTGCTTTTACTAGGCTGTGAGTGTACTTTTGGTCACTGAAGGACTCTCAACACCCACATAAATTAACTACTGGACACATACAGTGTTCTTAAATTCATACAGTAGCTGAACATGTGTCTTTGTTTTTGGTAACAGAGCAATCCCTTCTTAACGCCCATACAAATTAGCCAGTGGGTAGTTGCAATACTTCTATATCTTCTATATGGATATACTTCTATATCCATAAAGTAGAAAAGTGGATTTGGCTATGGATTTTTTTTTCCAGTCTGCCACAGAAGTTCCAAACTGTTTGTCAATGACAGGTAACTTAAGACCACGCTTAAGTATCCTCTGTCTTGGTCTGAAGTGTCGAAAAAGGTGAAGGCCATTGCTCTGTCTTTGTAGTGTTTGGTTCAATGTAATGATCTTCTGTCAGCTCAGACTGATGTTTACCATCTGTTGACTCCTGGTCTTTGCAGGCTGCAGGTGGCATTTGTACAGCAGACACGACATCTCTTGCGTAGGTATTTATTTCTCCTTCCGCAACGGAGTCTTGTTGCCTTGGATTATAGGATCGTTCAGGTAAGCCAATATAGTCATGGTCAACAACTACTGTGCCTTGTAAAAAGTAATGGTTGTCTGTAAAAGAAAAGTAGCCATCAAATCAGATCCTTCAAGCCATACTTAAAATGTTAGTCAAGTGGTAACTTACTTTTTAAAACAATTTCTGTAAGAAGACAAGAATGTTTGAGTGATAGCAGTGTATTTTTTAATTTCACTGAGCATCACATGTTGGACTGCATCTCATTACATCCACAAAATAATGCCTGCAACAGTTTTAGAGTTTTTCTTTGCTAGGTTAGTGACTAGTTTGACATCTGTCATAATTACCTATCAAAGTAATACCTCAAATAAACAGATATGCAGATTCTTTCCTTTTGTGCACCCACAGAGAGAAATAGGGCTACTCCAAGATCTTGCTGGGAAATCTTTATGCAGCACAAAAGGCTTTTGTAAGCAGTAAAAACAGAAATATAAGATTTACAAAATATAAAGGTAATAACAGCCAGTGCTACTGTAACAACACTATTGAGCTTTTATCCAACATGGTTACAGTGTTTGACTTTTCCAAATGAGTTCAAATAAAATGAAAACAGTCTAACCAGAAAAATTGGAAGTGCAGCTGTCAACATGGCATTAATACTTCAGTTTTGGAAGATGACGTTAGGGCCTATCTTGCTTATATAGAATCTTAGAATAGTTAGCGTTGGAAGAGACCTTAAGATCAGCTAGTTCCAATACCCCTGCCGTAGGTGGAAGTGCTTCTCACTAGACCATGTTGCCCACAGCTCTGTCCAACATGGCCTTGAACACTGCCAGGGATGGAGCATTCACAACTTCTTTGGGCAACCTGTTCCAGTGCCTCACCACCCTCACAGTAAAGAACTTCTTCCTTATATCCAACCTAAACTTCTTCTGTTAAAGTATGAACCCTTTACTCCTTGTCCTATCACTATGGTCCTTAATGAAGCATCCTCTCCAGCATCCTTGTAGCTCCCCTTCAGATACTGGAAGGCTGCTAGGAGGTCTCCACGCAGCCTTCTCTTCTCCAGGTTGAACAGCCACAACTTTCCCAGCCTGTCTTAATATGGGAGGTGCTCCAGTCCCCTGATCATCCTTGTGGCCCTCCTATGGACTTGTTCCAACAGTTCCATGTCCTTTTTATGTTGAGGACACAAGAACTGTACACGATACTCCAAGTGAGGTCTCACAGGATCAGAGGGACAGAATCATCTCCTTCAACCTGCTGGTCACACTCCTTCTGATGAAGCCTAGGACATGGTTGGCTTTCTGGGCAGGATTTCCCCTAGTAAAGCCATGCTGGCTGTCACCAAGCACCTTGCTGTTTTTCATGTGCCTTAGCATGCATTCCAGGAGAACCTGCTCCCAGATTTTGCCAGGCACAGAGGTGAGACTGACTGACCTGTAATTCCCCGGGTCATCCATTTTCCCCTTCTTGAAAATGGGGGTTACATTTCCCTTTTTCCAATCATCAGGAACTTCACCTGTCTGCCATGATTTTTCAAATATGATGGCTGGTGGCTTTGCAACTTCATTTGCCAGCTTCTTCAGGATCCGTGGATGGATTTCATCAGGTCACATGGACTTGTGTGTGTTCAGGCTCTTAAGATGCTCTTGAACCAGATCCTCTCCTACAGTGGGCCTCAGGTTCATTCTCACAGTCCCTGCATCTGCCTTCCAAGAGTTGGGTGGTGCAGTCAGAGCCTTTGGCAGTGAAGACCAAGGCAAAGAAGTCATTAAGAGCCACAGCCTTCTCCAAATCGAGGGTAGCCAGCTCTCCTGATAGCTTCTGGAGGGGGCCTATATTGTCCCTAGTCTGTCTTTTATTCGCTACATAACTATAGAATCTCTTCCTGTTATCTTTCACATCCCTAGCAAATTTAATTCTGAGTGGGCCTTAGCTTTCCTAACGTGGTCCCTAGCTTCCCGGACAACATCCCTGTATTCTTCCCAGGCCACCTGTCCTTGCTTCCACCTTTTATAAGCCTCTTTCTTTCCTTTGAATTTTCCTCAGCAGCTCCTTATCCATCCAAGGAGGTCTCCTGGCCCTCCTGCTGCACTTCCTTCTAGTCGGGATGCAACTCCTGAGCTTGTAGCAGGTGATCCTTGAATATTAACCAAGAGTCTTGGGCCCAGCTGCCCTCTAGGGCTTTATCCCATGGAACCTTACTAAGCAGGTTCCTGAAGAGGCCAAAGTCTGCTCTCTTGAAGTCCATGGCAGTAAGCTTACTGCACGCTCTTCTCACTGTCCTGAGGATCTCGAATTTGATCATCTCGTGATCACTGCATCCAAGACTTCCCTGGAGAGTCACATTTCCAACGAGCCCTTTCCTGTTGGTGAGCACGAGGTCAAGCAGGGCACATCTCCTCATCGGCTCCTTTATTGCTTGCAGAAGGAAGTTGTCTTCCACACAATCAAGAAAGCTCCTGGATTGCTTGTGCCAGGCCGTACCGTTGCCCCAACAGATGTCAGGGGCCCATGAACATGAGGCTGCTCCCGTCTGTAGAGTTCTTCATCCACAGGTTCCTCTTGAGCAGGCAGTCTGTAACAGATCCCCATAGTAATGTCTCCCATCGTTGTTCTAGTTTTGACTCTGACCCACGACCTCTCTGTTGGTTCGTCACCCATCCCCAGGCAGAGTTCCATACTCTCCAGGCTACCCCTAACATAAATAGCAACTCCTCCTCCCTGTCTGCCTGGCCCTTCCCTCCTAAAGAGCCTGTAGCCTTCCATTCCAACACTCCAATCACAGGAGTCATCCCACCATGTTTTTGTGATGCCAATGATATCATATCCCCGTAGCTGTGCACACGCCTCTAATTCCTCGTGTTTATTTCCCATACTAAGGGTGATTGTACGGATGCATCTGAGCTGAGTTCCAAATTAAGCCAGCTCATTGGCTGGAATGGCTAAAATATCCCTGCATTGCTCCAAGCATTTATTATAGGTGCTGGCAACTGACTGGAAGTGCTGGGATGGAATAATGCCCCTCTCGCCAAACATACCTAGCTCAAAGTTGCCTTGACCAGCCTGGCAAGACTCCTACCAAAGCAGCCTACAGTAGACCTGGCCTTCCAAATTGAGTCCCATGTTCTAAATAACTAAACTCCTGACTATGGCACCACCGTTCTAACCATTTACTAACCTGCCAAATCCACCTGACCTTCTCTTTGACCTGGAGGATCAATGAAAAAACTGAGCCCCAGAGCCCCTAACCACCTCTCCCAGGGCTATGTAGTCCTTAATACTTTCCAGGCTTCTGATGGCACCTACACGGACCACTAGAAGTGGATAATAGTCAATGGGACTTACTAGACCAGGCAGCCTCTCAGCAACATCCCTGATCCAAGGCCCCAGTAGGCAACACACGTCCCTCAAGACTAGGTCAGGCTGACAGATGGTGCCTCTGTGCCTTTCAAATTAGTCACCTACTACTATGACCCGCTGCTTTTTCCTGAGGGCACCAGAAGTATCCTCTTTACAGGTGGATCAGCAGGATGTTCATTTGGTGAGGTGTGTGTTTCCTCGTCAGCCCCCTGCAGAACTGTGAAGTGCTTCTGGGTAGGGACATTGGATTTTAGAGGAAGCCCCTTGCTTTTAATTGTCTTCTTCATCCTTTTTGTGTTTTTTTTTTTTTTTTTGTTACAAGTTCCCAGCTTCCTGGATTAAAGCCCCATTTGCCTGCCCTGTTTGCTGTATGGCTGGTCGCACATGCTCCCTGGGGCGATGTTTTACCCACTCAAGGATGGTGATATCCCTCCTGGCACAGCTGCCTATGAGTCAGCACCTCATGTCAGCCGAGCAGCCATCTCCTGGATAAGTCCTGTTGGGGACTTGAGGCTCCTTTGGTGCCTTTGTCCGAACAGGATTGAGACTCCTAGACACTGCGTTTTCCCCATGCTCCGGTGTTGAAGGCATCTTTTCTGAAGTTACCTCAAAACAACATGAGAATTCTAGTGTGAAACAAAGTGTTCTATTAAGTCAGAAGAGCTGTTCAACACACATAACTCCATACAAGGGGCTACAAATTCCTTTGTGAGATGTAGGTCCAGACAGGGACCTTTGTGGGAGCTATTGTGGAGGTGAAACTGCACTTTTCTGGCCATGCTTCTCTACAGATGTCTTAAATCTGCCAATTTGTACTCCTAAATCATTTGACACAGGACACAGAGGCATTCTCTTGATTTTAATATTTAAACCAAACTACACTCAAACAAGGAAGACAAAATGTTGCTTCAGACATGTATATTTATGTATGCATAAGGTGTCCCCTGGAACTTCTTCCTGGCTGTAAAAACACACAGGCAGCAAGCAACCCAGGTACACCCAGCCTGCAAGCCTGTGATGCCTGTACCAAGGGCTCTATCAATGCACTGACTCAGGATTGAGAGAGTGTTACAAAAGATTATGAAAAAAAACCCACTTCGCTTCTGATTGCTTGTTCTTACCTGCAAAAGATTTTTTCCTCAAATAAAAAAAAGTAGCACCCCATTTTAAGGCTTTGCTTTTCCCCTTTAAAACTCCCAAATTCACACACTTAAAGTGTGATACATGCAAGACACACTTCAGATTTTTGAGCAAGGTAAACAAAACACTTTAGTAGCACTCACAAAGTTGGGAGGCAAGGACATAAATATCCTTGGCCAAGACATACTTTCTGCACTTTGATTTCAGAGAACATTACAAATGCTTTGTTGCCATCCAAGGTTATGCCACCAGCCTGGAGGGACAGCCACCAGACTTATGCCATAGGAAACATACTGTATTCTCCTTCCACATGTATATTCATTGACTCAGCAATGTCTGGATTACGATTAAATGTATCTGCCACCAGACTTACACCATAGCAGCTGCAGAAAACAAAAAGTAGACCCCTGCTACTAAAGAGAAGCTCTTTGTTACAAAGATACATGCTTTTCTTTATGAATGAAAACAGATAACATTCACTATGCCATTCACTGCCCAGTTTCACTGCTCTTATCCACCTGAAATAATACTCTTGATTCTTGATTGCTGTTAGGCTGTTTGATAAAAAACACCTATTATTTTGGAGAAAACTGGTTTGCCTCTCTACACAATTAAAATATATATAAATATCAGTCTATAATTTTAAGATTTGTAAGTATTCATAACCATTCATCATTGAAGTTTTTGCCAGTATCAGACAACTGATCTTTAGTCACTTCCTGGGAAAGGAAAGAGACTCTACGTTTACATACTGCTTTGCTACTGGTAAACATACTATGCTCTCATCCTACAAAGGCAACTACATTTAACTTTTTATAATATGACACAATTTACTAAAGTCATTGTAACAGCTGGAAATTATCTGCAGGCTTGACATGCATATGACTTCCTCCTTATGGATCAGTAGTTTAACAAGGAACTGGAAGCCAGAGTGACTGTCCAACAATAAAAAGAGTGTGCTGGAAACACAACATGGAAACAGTATCTTGGTTATGAAATCTGTAATTGATGACTGGCGTAAGTATTGCCTTCTCACATGAAATTCCAGAATTAGTCTCAGCTTTGCAAATCCCTCAGCTTTAAGGGGTGATGAAAGAAATTATTATCTCAATGTAGTTTATATGCATTTTCAATAACCAAAGCTCAACTGCACATGCTAATTAGAGTGGAGCTTGGTTTCCTTTTCAAGGATCCTGAACCAAAAAGAAGCTTGTGTTTTCTAAAAACTGACATAACAGAAAAGTTAAGAAACCCTAAAGAAATGAAACCCAAACCCAAACAACACCAAAATGTTAAATCTCTCCATATATATGAAATATGCACACACACATACATATACCTTTTTCACTGGACGCTCTTATGTATGGCTTGAGGTGAGACATCTTGATGGGTCTTTTCAACCTGGATCCTGTGACATCTCTTAGTATTGCACAGCCATTATCTGTGATACAATCTATAATGCAAGGACCAACCCATTCCGACTGGAAACGACCATCTTTCCACCAGTTTTTTCTTTGCCTGAGGACTTCATGACCAACTTTAAGTCGCGGGGTATTTAATTGCTTTGGCTTCCTTTTGACAGTTATTTTGTTTCTGATTTTCTGTTCACCTGAAGTGTTTTTCTCCACCTGCAGAAAAATATATATGAATCACATTTTCTTTTTTCCAAAACTAACAACGAATTTTCATAGAAATAGCTAATAATGCAGAAGCAGTACACTGAGTGGATTGGATGTGTGTAACTCAGTATGCAGGGTTGAAGAATTCTGGAAAAATTGAATTCATCATTATAAATCAACAGCCCATAGGTAATGGGTTTCAGTTTCTTAGATACACAGCCCACTAAGTCAGATATGAATCTTCTGGCAACAGGTCTCTTCTAAGGTTACTCCCTCCTAATACATATGAAAATTGTTACACTGGAATGTAGGGATCACAGGCAGAAAAAAAACAACCAACCAAACAAACAAAAAAATAGAAAAGAAAACCCCACAAAACCAAAACACCAAAAAGCACACAACCCCCCACACTGCTTTTATAGTTCAATTATATTTCAAGATTTTTATCTTCTGGCTTCTTACTAGTAAACACATTTACCTGGCAATTTGAGGTCTTCTCTTCTTCTAGAACTTGACTGGCTGTTTTAGTTGCTTCAAATATTTTGGCAAACACACTGTATTCTCCTTCTGCACATATATTCATTGGCTCAGCAACGTGTGGGTTACGATTAAACATTTGGATATATGGGGTGGTTTGACCTGGCTCCTATTTAAACGGGGAGCAGAAAGCAAGCAAACTTAGCATAGAGCTTTGAGATATTTTGGGGGACTTCAGTTAAAAGAGGAAGAACCTTGACATACCAAATCTGTCAAATTGAAAGCATAGGCAATAGCAGACAATTGCTCATCCCAATCATTTGGATGGTTGATGCAGTATTTGTTAAGGAAAGCTTTGATTGTTTTGCATGTTCTTGCATTTACGTGATCTGTCTGAGGATAAGACAACACAATTTGTTTCATTCCAAACAGTGCAAACAGTTCTTCATTTATCTTCAAAAGAAGAAGAACACAATTACTGAAGGTTTCCCTCTCCTGTATCACAGTTCAAGTAAACAAACTCAGTCTTCCATCCCTTTTGTTGATGTGATGGTGATTGAGCTAAAGTCTTAGACATATTCCCACCAAACAGTCCAGGGTCAAAAGTAAGAGCTAAAGGAATCAGTATGGGTTAGGAGACAGTAACTGATTGTTTCTAACCACATTTCTACTACTAACTCAATCTGCTCTTTCCTCTGTATCGCAGTCTCACGTTCATCATTTGTGAGTGGATAAAAGTATGAAAAGTTCTTCATAATCGCTATAGGCCAATGTCAAAAATATCCCTAGCTATCTGCTATATCAGACAATATGGATGTTAAATATGGTTGTTAAACACAGCATGTTGGAGTGTGGAAGCTTGTGCCAATTAAAATGAGTGACAAAATCTGCATTAATTCTACCAGAAAATCATTTTGCTTTGTTCTTTATCCAAAGAATAAAGTCCTGGGAAACATCGCATAATGTTACAACAGCAAATAATTGCTTTGTCGTTTTCCACATGTACTAACATTTTTCCTTTTTTTTTTCTTTTAATTGAAGAAAAAGATTTTACAGTCTTTTTCAAGAATAATGTGGATTTACTACAGATTTACTACCAGGGAAAATATATGTGGTTTTTCAAAGAAAGGAAAAAAAAAAAAAGAAAAAAAAGAGGGAGAGAGAGAAAGAACAGCCATGTAAATAATTACCTGATGAACAAGCTCCTTCCCTTGATCAATTGGCATTTTTTGAGGTGGCCCATATAAGAAAAACACATTTGTGATTGCCTTAGCAATTTCAGCTGCTGAAATGTCATGCAGTGGCAAGATAACAGTCCATCTTGTAAACAAATCTGTCATAATTATGACGTACTTGTGGCTTCTGTTGGTAACACTGAAAGGTCCCATTAGGTCTATAGTGACTGCTGCCCAAGGATCCTCTGCTTTGATTGGGTGTGGTTTGGGTGCTGTGGTGGTTGTATTCTTTGCCACTTGGCAATACTGGCAAGCATACACCTAGTGCAAAAATAAGGGAAGATGCTATCAATAAAAAGTGATGGTGAAGTTTTACGACAATCAGTAGGATCACAAATCTCCACTATTCCTCTGCAAGTTGGATGGGATCAGGCAATGTGAAACAAATCAATTTTAACATCTTTCCTATTCTTCACCCTTAGATTTTTCAGGACCAGCATATAACCCAAGCCAAGCAACAGTGAAGGCTGGAAAAAGGGCATATGCAGGAATAAACAGCTGAACTGTCTCCTTCCTGAAATCACCGTGCCCTTTAAGGACACAGTATAAATCTTAATATCCATTACTATGTGTAAATACTAAAGAAAATATGAAGCAGTTGGGATCGAAACAAAGTACCAGTCATTCCCTTTTTGGTACTACTGTGTATGCTGTGATTGAAAAACATTGGCAGTAAACACAATCTTCCATGCATAACATGGATCAGCTTTACTCACAGAACAGAGCCCCTTTGCCCAAGTCTGAACTGAAAGCTAAGACTCATTTCAGTTCATGTTACAGTTGTGAATAAACCACAAAGCATTCAGGTGATGCAGCAAACTGACAGCAATAGTAATTTGTCTGCAAAGGACATTTACATACAGTTTCCACAAGGATCACATTCTGCCTGGGGCTCATGTCCATGTATCTTTGGGCAAAGGAGGAGAAGGAACTTTCCCAAGCAGAGATTTATTTAACTGTGTCCTGAACAAATTTTCATATTCTTATGTGCCAGCAGCCACTCTGGCCACATATCCTTAGGATGCTATGCTGCATCCCAACAAAGATGTGTAACACTACTTGCAAGAAGAATCCTTCTTAAGGACCAGACATGTTCTGCATACTTAAAGGCAGGACGGCTCCTCACCACTGGGTAGCATACAGCAAATGCAAGCCTCATGGTCAGTAGTAAGAGAAAAAGAGAAAGTAAATATTGTGCTCTGCCAAGACCATTTACAATCTGATTGTAAGCTTACATTTCCTCATCATGAAGCAGTATAGGTGCTTGCTGTGTGCAAGTCACAGGATTACAAAACATTCCTAACAGACTACATTTAAAAAGTATTCTGTAGTTATGAGACCATACCCACTGTTTGACGTCATTTGTTACAGAGGTCCAGTAGTAGTTAGATTCCACTAAAGTTAGTGTCCTTGATATGCCATGATGAGTGCCAGAAGTATTTTCATGGCATTTTTCAAGCACTTTTTTCTTCTCTTCATCTGAAATAATGACCAGGCGCATTTGGTTTCTGTCTTTTCCAACATAGTACAATTTATTTTCTGAAAGAAGAAAAGTATCAGCAAATTATATGCAAGTGCTTTGTCTTTAGTTTGGTTTACTGAATTACTGGTGATGATTAGGTACAGAATTTATTAAACCAACTTCAATTCACTTCTGTGTGAATGTAGCTATTTGTTTATACATACTTTTAATTACTTCCTTCAAAAAGCCTTACCTATGTTTATTAGCGTGGACAAAAGACATTAAAAGCGCAAGTCAGAATGCAAACAGTGCTCCCACAGGAAGTCTGACTGAAACACAAGCTAGTGCCAGGGTGGGAAGGAGAGACAGGACTTGTTACCAGGTTTAGAGTCTGCCTGCCAGCAATCTGACACTGCAATTCACAACTCTAACTCCCCCCTGCTTTCTGTATACATAATCTTGTCAGGTTTGATGGGACTGGAAAGAGCACAGCAGACTACAGAGATTCATATACTTCTTCGCAGGGAGGAATAAAGGTGGGAAGGGCCAGGAGGCTCTAAAATGACAGATGGCAAAGTCATCCTTGCACATCCTTGCCCAGCCACAGAGCATACTCCAGACCAGACCAAGCATTGCAGATCTGGATTTCCCTTTCTGTAGTCCTTTGAATTATGGATTGCAATAGCTACGTACTTCCGCAGTATCTAGAAGAAGGTTTGGCTTTTAGCTAGATAAATAAATCCTGCTTGGAAATGACTAAAGCAGATTAAGCTTCTGTTTCTGTAAACATCCTGTTACATATTAACCAGGGTTGAGCAGAGTTCTGTATTAAAATCATAGTATGCTGCAGAGCAAGATACTGCTTTCTTTTATCAGCAAATCTCCATCTAAAAATCTATTTTTCAAGTAGTCTGAGAGAATATTTTTACCTTTGAAAACAAATTTTTTGGCTGCTCTCCTGATTCCACTTCTTTCACTTGACAACGTTGTGGGATGATACTCCCCTGTTCGCTTGTAGTAGGCAATCTGCTTCAGATGAAGCCCACCACTCTTCCCACTACGGACCATTGAGAACCTGAGCAAAATACACACATTATCTGTTACATGATGCAACTGCCAGAGGAGCACATCTTCAGTTTTTACTGGTTTCCTTGTAGTTCAGAGGTATCTTGATAAGATAACATCTGAGGGGATGTTACACCATCCCATGCACTGCTTGCAGTGTCTCCATGCTATCAACCTAACCAATATGGGACACTGCTTGACATGCTAATTTTGTTCTATGCAAAGCTGGTTTTGTCAACTTACATTTTAAAACTTCCAAACAATGTGGACTTCCACTTGTATTTACGGGGCAGGAAATAAGACCAGAGAGAAAAATCTGGATAGCTCTCAAACGGACGCGTGCTGGAAATTAAGCATGTCCAAAAATCTACCCCAGTTGGGAAAAAAACCCAAACCAACACATAAACAAATGGGGAGAAACAACCTCCCAGACAGGAACTGACAAATTTATATTGTTCATTAATTCATCTGACAGTTACAGTCAAAAGTCAAAAGCCAGACTCTGCATGTCAGGTTCATTCCCTGACGTGAGCTGACTTCCCTGATCACATTAGACTGAAATGTCATTATAAAATACATCACTAGTACAGGAAATGCTTGGGTCTGGCAAGGACACCATCAAAATAATCAGCAATTAATGACTAGCAGAAATATTCACAGGCAGAATTATTCATGCAGGCTCTATGAGATTTCAGTATTTGGTTAGGGCTTTTTTCCCAGATCTGCTGTAGCAGCAACAAAGATATACATGGAATGGCAGTCTGATCCTTCTCTAACCGATGTTGCAAGAGCACGATCAGGCTTGGGGTCTACCACATCATCACTTCTTAGCAAATGCTGGTTGTTTCTAGTGATCCTGGCTTGCACATCAGTTCCTTGAAAATTTATATCTGATAGCACAAGCCAAAGCAATCCACCGAGATGGTAAACTGGGTAACAGCAGAATGGAAGGTGAGGCCGCCAGGGTAAAATTCCTGGTTTTGTTGTTTCAGATAAGTTGATTAACTAGTGTTTCTGTCAGTTAAACAGTGCTGGTGAAGAGCAATCAAAATACCTAACCTGCCAGGGCCATGCATTCAAACTATAATCCGGGCTTTCCTTGTGAAATATGAGCTCACTCCTCTGATCGAGATAACAGGGTTTTATTGAGGGACAAAGTCAATAAAGCAAAAGCAACAGCACTGACGAGTAGCCAGAGGTTCACTGATTACAATTTGTTACAGGTTTATATACTTTCACTGTTGCATTAATTGCAATATTTCATAATTCCTGCTTACAGGCAGGGAATATTATAACTAGCTCCAGGAGCTTATTATCATAAGTCTCCTCCTCTCAGTGTACTGCACACTGCTCTCCGGTGACTGTGGGCAGAGGTCTGTATGAAGTAAGTATTAATGAAGTAAGCAGTCTTCCTCATGGTGCACTTTTTCACCTTTGGCACAGTTTGCATGCCTCAGTAATCACAGAACTAGCTGAAACCAGACATATCTGTAATTTTTCTGATAGCTGGCAAAGATTTGGAACAGTGTGACCTTTGTACAAAACTTATTGCAAGCAAAACAGGATGGGCAGACAAGGAGTATCCCAAGCTAGCAGATGTTCAGAGGGCACTGTCTCCAAACTAACTGATAACTAGGAGGATGGTGTGAAATAATTCACTCATGTTTAGTGGGACCACTAAGTCCTGTTATCTCACCACAGACTTACAACACAAACATTGTTCTTTATCCTTGACCTAACTTAAGCTAAAAGTACTTTAACCCTATGTTTTCCAGGCACTAGCTTACCTCATATCAAGACCCCCCTCCCCCTTTCCTTTTACCTTTACAAATTCTTTTGCTATATGACTCCAGTTTGCTCAAGAGTTCTGGTTATTTTCAACTTGTTGTCTAATCCTGCGTCCTTAGAGAGCTTTGTTTCTGTTATTGCTAACTCACACAGTTATGTCCACATAGCAATACTTATGATTTGCGAAAGCCAATACATTTATGTGTTTATCACAATTCCCCCCGTTTCTTTTTCTCAATCTATTTGGCTTGAGCCATAATTTCCATTTCTGGCTTTTCTCATTCGTTCATTTTTTTCAAAGATTAGTTTTGCCTCCCAAACAGATCATCATGAGACTGAATTTTTAACATTCTGATTTTTGATTCTGTTCACTCAGGAGTAATTATTTCAAATCGTAATTGTTCTATGGTCCTACGGACCATTCTACTCATCAGGGGAACAACACAAGGTACAACGAGTAGAACAATTATTAACAAAACAAAGCCCAGCAGGATTCCTCTTAACACCTCAAGGTTCCACCAGTTATCACTGCACCATTTTTCCATATCCAAATTAAACCCTTCCCAGCTTTGAACAGGAACACATGCGACCTTTTTCATTCAGTAATTATCTTTTGACAGCTTCCCTTCATCATCTATCTGTAAATAACAGTTGGATAGATTGAATTTCCCACATACACACCCTTCTGGGCTAAAAGGTAATCCAGGACTAAGTGATTTTGAAATATCGCTCTGTGAATTTTGCTATTCTGTTTGGCTAATACGGTTAATGCATCACCAGTTACGTTAGTCACAATTTCTAGGACTGCTTGTGACCTAATTATGCCATTTAATGTACATATAGGAGTCTGGTATCCCCAGGATCCATCCTCAGCCCAGGAGGCAGGATCGTAATATACAATAATTCCCTCCAGGGGCCACTGATTATCTTTCAAGTTTCTAATCTGTAGGTCCCTTTTTGTCTGTGATATTTCAGATACATCAGAATAGACTGGCACCCCTAATCATTCCCCCCTACGTATTGGTAATAAAAAGAAACTTGGTCGGATTGGTCCCAGAACACGTTCTGGTCCAATTCCCGGGTAATTCGGAGTATGCATATTTACCACAGATCCAGTATAGACCTTCTGGAGCTTCCCACTTATCCCCAGGATTCTTATTTAAAGTCCAATCTTTCCCTCCATCTGCAACATCTGAAGGAGGGCCCCAGGTTGCCCAGTTTCTTATTTTTTCATTCCAAATTCTACTGTTTTCACAAATTAAACCCCCCAATGGCTTTTTCCCTTGTCTCCCAGGGGACTTTTGCCAACAGTTTTGACCAATGATACTCATCTGTACTGCCCATTGTTTTGCTCTCCAGACTTTGCTTGAGTTCCACATATTATTGTTAGTAATATTAATTTCCTTTGAATCCCAAGGTCATTGTTCCCCCATATTGGTACCTCCACAAACATAATTACTTACATTGAGTACTTTTGCCATGTCTTCTTGTCAAGCTCACAAACAAATTTCTGGCAATTGTGGGGAATTTCGTATTTGGCCCCAGTTTCCATTTTGTGCCCAAGTGGCTGGCCCACAGGTTTTTATTATCCACTCTGGGGACCATTCATCCTCTCCCCATCTTTGGGATAATCTGATTATCGATTATTTGTTTCTTTTTAAATTTTCATATACTGGTACTCCCAAATTATTACCTTCCTGGGACAGTAGTAAGAAAAACCCAGGTTGTATTATTCCCAGAGTCATATCCATCCGAAATGTCCCAGTGGCCTGCTTTACTAAAACATATCCATTCTTCCCCTTGTGGACAACCTATCCACAATCTTATTCCCCTTTTTCCAAAATTTTTAGCTACCTAAAATTGCTGTTTTCCCATGGTGCAGGTTTCCAGTTTTTTTGAATCATAACAGACGTTATTTATATGTGTGTGTGTAATGAGGTAATTACCCTGTACGCCTCTAATATAGGTGTTTTATCAGCACTTATTACAGGATATTGCCTGCATTCCCAAAGGGGAATACCATAAGAGGACTAACAGAGATCGAGTATGACTTATACCCCTGCCTCCCATGCCTATGGGGTTGCTACCCACAGCAGGTATATGTGAACTTCACGACGGTAAGAACAGAGATCAATCAGGTCTTGCCTTCTATTATCCTTTATTTATTTAGGTGCTTTATCAGTTTTTCAACTCAGGGCAAACTTCCTCTGACATTTTTCCACAATGTTTTCCCACTCTTCTTCTGGTATATTCCAATGTTCAGGGATAAGCCTTGGTTTTCCACACACAAGAGTAATAAAGTTAGTCTCTGATTTGTCCTTCCAATTACACTTACTGCAGAGTACTGACCTTTTATGGGAGGAACAAAACCACCTTTGTTTATACTGCAGACATTCCTGCAAAATCCAACTTGGATGGAATTTATCGAGGCACTCTAGACACGGTATTATTCGGGGTTTCCCTGAGTCTAAGACAAAGTTCTCTGCTTTAGGTAGTTCCCAATCAATAGTGACAGCATTCCAACTATATTCTGCCTTGTATACCCCTGCCTTCTCATTATTGTTTGTTATTGGTTCCCACTGTGTCCCTTCCTGAAATATGACCAATGTTTCCTTTTCTAGGCCCTCAAATTGGCCTAGTCCAAACCATCTGTGCAAAGACATATATCCCCCTCCCTTGATGATTATTTAGTCATTTTAAGAGTTACTTTCCGTGGGTTGTCAGATGACATTAGAGTCTGTGTAACAGGTTTTTCCACTGGTCCTTTTACTCAAGAAGCATGGGTCCACCCTTTTTCTTTTGTTCGGATCACAGTTTCCGCTGTCAGCAACACCTGAAAGGGACCTTCCCATTGCTCTCTCCAAGTCTTAATCAGTACCCACTTCCTGGGATTAATGTTATGAATTTTAAAGTCTAAAGGCATTGTCTGGGTAATCCATCCTTTTAATCGTGGATGTTCAAGAGTTTGAGCTGTTGTGGTGATATATTTTCTGATACTCATCCCTCCTCCTTCATAAGTAGCGGTCTCTTTTTGGCTTACCATAAAAGGTTATCTGAACATAAGGAGATATCCCTAAATCCAATCTGGGTTGCGTTCAAATCCATAACAATGCTAAAGGCAAACATTTTACCCAGGACATTTGGGTCTCAATTATTAGTTAAGTTAATGCTTGTTTCAAGGTTTGATTCATTCTTTCCACTCTTCCCGAGCTTTGAGGATAACATGGGGTGTGCAATTCCCATTTTATCCCCAAGGCTTCGGTTACTTGCTGTACAATTTTTGATGCAAAATGTGTTCCCTTATCTGAGTCGATTCTGCTAACTATCCCATATCTAGGGATAATTAGTTCCAAAAGGTTTTTTGATACTGTATTTGCTATAGCTCTGACAGCCAGAACTGCTTCCACTCAATGAGTTAACTGATCTACTATTACTAATAGGAACTTCCATCCCTGCACAGGATGGAGTTCAGTGAAATCTATTTGGATGCTTTGAAAGGGCCGCATCGCCAATTCATGTCTCCTGGAGGTAGTTTTTCTTATAAGCTTTTTATTCACTCTTTGGCAAGTCATGCATTTATCAGTTATTTGTTTTGCTAACCCAAAAACTTCAGTACATCCACACTCCCTTAAAAAGTGGTCACATAGGGCTTGTGTGCCCCAATGAGTCTTTTGATGTATGTTTTCGAATATCTGTCTGGTCAGTGGTTTATAAAGGAGTTGCCTCCCATCAGGGTGTCTCCATTTCCCATGTTGATCTTGTTTTCCTCCTATTTTACTCAACTATCTCTCTTCCAACTCACTGAATTTTGGAATCTCCAATTCCTCTTCCTCAGGTAACAGAATGAACATGATCTCTCAATTCCATTTTCAGCTGCATCTCTGGCTTCTTGATCTGCTAGATTATTTCCCCTTATTTCAGGTGTCATTCGTCTCTGATGTCCCCTAACATGCACTACAGCTATTTCTTCAGGTGATTTTAACATTTCCAAGACTTCCAAGATAAGCAATTCACGAATCAATCCCTTCCTTTTTGAATTTAAAAGTCCCCGTTCTTCCCAAAATTCCCCAAAGGTGTGCACTACACCAAATGCATATTTCGAGTCAGTATAAATAGTTCCCTGCCTATGTGCTAGGTATTCTAAGGCTCTCTTCAGAGCATATAGCTCACACGTTTGAGCAGACCAATTTAAGGGTAGTTTCCCTTTTTCAATGGTTTGCATCTTTTGTTGTTAACTAGCACATACCCTGATATCCTTCTTCTCTGTAGACATCCAGAAGATCTGTCCACATATATTCTTTCACAGTTATGGAGGGCATGTTCCATTAAATCCTCCTGAATTTTGGTCTGGTATTGTATTACTTCTAAACAGTTATGGGTTAAACCTTCTTTTGACTCCCTGTAGAAGAGCTGAGCAGGGTTTAGGCTTTTGTCCATCATTAATGTTAAATCATTGTTACTAATTAATATCACTTCATACAAATAAAAGGGTTTGTCCAGTGACGGTCCAGCAAGCCCTCAGTCCCATCTGTCAGCATGTCTGTTCCCGCTTGTCTGCCTGCCCCAGCACTCATCCCATGCTCAAACACAGGAGCTGCACCAGCTCCCCTCCTTTCCCCCTTGGTTTTCCCTTTTTTTTTTTTTTTCTCCTCACAGTTGCTCACCCTGCTCTGCAGGGGCTGCAGATGCCTGCCTCTGCAACAGCACTTCTGGGTTAACCCTTTCTTAACTCGGAATGTGCATCTGCCGCTTGGTGCCAGTGACAGCAGTCTCTTCCTCCTTATCAATATCAGATAGGACAGATGCAGATGGCGCTTCCCTCTGAGGTATCTGTGATACATAATTTTCCAGCCTACCTTCCTGACTACTCTGTTGTTTTTTGTTTTTTTTTTCTTTTTAACTTTAAACATCTTTCTCCAGTATCACAGGCTGAATACCATCTCTCCAGCTTAGCTTTCTGTTTTAACCTGTCCTTTTCCAAAGCCAAAATTAAGGGATCTGGCAGAGCTATATCAATTTCATATTCAGTCTATCATGCCGGGTGGTTTCTTTAAGTGAAAAACATATCTGCGTACATCACTTCATCACATTTTCCTTGTCACTTTAAGAACAACATCAATTATAACAATACATTATAGTTCAGAAGTTCCATTGAAGGGCCACTTTTTCCCATCTTCCAATTTATATAAAGGCCACCATTGACTACACTATTTGATCAGAGTCTTCTTATGCACACTTCCTCCCAGTGGCACCCCTATGTCTTTGCAATGACCTAAAATGCAACCTAATGGGCTCTTTCTGAGAATCCCCCCACTCTGTTGTCCTCCCATTGTAATCCTTTTAAGATATATGATACAGTTAGCCCTACAACAATAATATCTTACCCAGAGTAAAAGGTATAACAGAGTGCTGCACCCACAGTGGATACACCTAAATTCCAAACAGTTCTGTAGATAAACCTCTTGTCTCCCACCAAAAGAGATATTTCAAACAAGCAGGACACTTAGCTCAGATATACAAACTACAGTGATGACAGATAGGTGAAGGGCTAGTTCGAGCCCTGCGCCAGGGAGCTTGAACACTACTTTGACAGTTAACCCCTATATTGCTCTACTGGCTCTTCAGCTCTCAGAAATTCCCACAAATTACTTGTGCTGTTTCACCCAAATGCTCAATTCAGTCCCAATCAGACCAATTTCTCAGGCAATTAACACTCCAAAAATCCCAACCAAATTCCCCACACACATTATCCTCACAAACAAAACATTCAAAGACAAAAATTGGTTAACACACAACACTACGGTGGATAGGACACCAAAACTCAACAATAGGTTCAATTTCAAAGGACATACATGCTTCACCCATCTCTGTCCACTCTCCTCATGGAGAACACAGAACCATGGATCAGGACTCCCCACTCACTTTATAGGTATCCCACGTCTTGCTCACAAGAAACACTCATTCACACAAGGGCCCATCTCTCAATCACTCGCTTCACACGTAATGTCGTCCAAGCCAATAATTGGTAACACGTAAATCTTAAGCCATTGTTTACCTGCCAAAGGTTTGTAAAGCTGTTAGTACAGTTACCCTTGTATCGATACCTTACCAAACCAACCCTTGGGGCAAGCACCCACACTCTTTACCTCACATAGGATGCCTCCTTACGACTTATAGGTATCCCCTTTACCTGATACATACCTGATGATTCACTAGTGATGGTCCTTGTCTGCCCCTGTATTGACTAAAAACTCCAATGTCTCCCCCTGGGGTCCTACTTTTAAATTTATCAAGTGCTCTAGATGGTATTTAGTCCCCTAGAGGTAGAGCCCCTGACACCCATTGTCTTGTGCCTCCTGCTGTTGAATTTATCCTATCCTTTCCTTTTGCACATGAACCATATTCCCTGTTAGTTAACAATAAGCCCCAGTGGACTGTCTGGAGGCATTTCAGCTGGTAACTCCTTGCTCCTTTCTTTCCGGGACTCAGCTTACCTGCCCGTTGCTGATACTTATACCGTGGAGGGTCTTTCAGTCTTTCTTCAATTACTCGTTCACTTCCTCTCTTCACTGGCCAATTCCCTGGCAGGATACTGCAACCACGGCTAGAAAGACTCTGCACTCACTTCACAGATTCAGGCTACCCGGTCTGGGTCTCATTCACACACCAATCACCCCCATAATCCCCCCTAACCAAACAATACTTACAGTCTTTTTTCTTGTCCGGGTCTTTGTGCACATGAATTACAGGTGACCACAGTTTCCCTGGGAGCCCCCACGCCGCTTTTGCTTTATGAGTCTCCTTCTTTGCCCAGGATATAACCTGCAATCGCCGATGAGACCAGAAGAAACTGAGCAAACTGTCAAAATCAGCAGGACGCATTTTTTGCTCGAGTTCCCCTAGGACCATGGAAGCAAGGCAGGCTTTCTCCTGGACAAGCCCCCAGTTGTGAAACACGAGCTCACTCCTCTAATCGAGATAACAGGGTTTTATTGAGGGACAAAGTCAATAAAGCAAAAGCAACAGCACTGACGAGTAGCCAGAGGTTCACTGATTACAATTTGTTACAGGTTTATATACTTTCACTGTTGCATTAATTGCAATATTTCATAATTCCTGCTTACAGGCAGGGAATATTATAACTAGCTCCAGGAGCTTATTATCATAAGTCTCCTCCTCTCAGTGTACTGCACACTGCTCTCCGGTGACTGTGGGCAGAGGTCTGTATGAAGTAAGTATTAATGAAGTAAGCAGTCTTCCTCATGGTGCACTTTTCACCTTTGGCACAGTTGCATGCCTCAGTAATCACAGAACTAGCTGAAACCAGACATATCTGTAATTTTTCTGATAGCTGGCAAAGATTTGGAACAGTGTGACCTTTGTACAAAACTTATTGCAAGCAAAACAGGATGGGCAGACAAGGAGTATCCCAAGCTAGCAGATGTTCAGAGGGCACTGTCTCCAAACTAACTGATAACTAGGAGGATGGTGTGAAATAATTCACTCATGTTTAGTGGGACCACTAAGTCCTGTTATCTCACCACAGACTTACAACACAAACATTGTTCTTTATCCTTGACCTAACTTAAGCTAAAAGTACTTTAACCCTATGTTTTCCAGGCACTAGCTTACCTCATATCAAGACCCCCCTCCCCCTTTCCTTTTACCTTTACAAATTCTTTTGCTATATGACTCCAGTTTGCTCAAGAGTTCTGGTTATTTTCAACTTGTTGTCTAATCCTGCGTCCTTAGAGAGCTTTGTTTCTGTTATTGCTAACTCACACAGTTATGTCCACATAGCAATACTTATGATTTGCGAAAGCCAATACATTTATGTGTTTATCACATCCCAAAGCAGTGTTCCAGCCACCCAAGCATGGCTAGAAGTCAAAACTAGACAGGCATGATTTATCACCTAACCACTGGGAGGAGGGACCATTTTGGCTTGAAAGCGACTTTCACACATGGCAGGAAAAGAAGTTCCAGGACAATCTTTATTCTTTTAGTACTTTCTGCTCTTTGAATGCTTGTCATAAACAGTGAATAATCTCCACATCGTACATGGTTATAGATTCTAAAAATGCGAAGTTGCACAGCAGTAAGGTACACCTGAGCAAGACCACTGCTTATGAATTACCCAAACAAATATTCTATGCTCATTTCTGCATCAGCAGTTTCTGCTGTAGAAGTCTGGAATAGCATGCATAAGCCAGCAAAGAAAGAATGCTTATATAGTATCCATGTAGTGCACATTTATAGTATCCATATAGTACACATTTAATGTATATAGCAGGATCCCGATCCAGCAAAGAGTGTATCGATAGTCTGCTGGACTGCTGTCTGAAAGCACAATATCAAATGAGCTTTCCTCCTGGATATTTAGTTTCTTATGTCCCTACTTGTTTCCCCCTATCTCCCCCACCCGCCCATCACCCAATTTACTTTGTTTAGCCTAATCTTAAAAAACCTGAACTGAAAATAACATTTTGTTATTTAGAATTCAGATAACTCATAATCTAGTAGTACATAAAAATCAAACACTTTCATAAGTAGCAACTGATCCTTAATTCCTTTGAAGCTGGAAAAAATACTCTGCTTTACAAGGAAAAGTATCTGGCAAAGATAACTAAACTTCCATGTAACCAGGGCTCTTTGGCTTGTCTTAGCCAAAACAGTTACACTTGCTAACATTTTACTATTTTGCTTTTTAATGACCTCTCCCATCACAACCCCAGCTGGTTTTGTTTTTTTTTTTTTTTTTTTTTTTTTTTGTTTTTTTTTTTTTTTTTTTTTTTTGTTTTTTTTTTTTTTTAATGCAGCTTTTGAGTACCTCCCCTATCTCTATTTGTAATTCCTACCAGAGACAGGAATTCCCCATGGAGCCTCAAATGCATCTTTTCTAGCCAAAGTGCTAGCAGTAACCTGTAAAGAGAGGTCCAGAGGAGGGCCACAGAAATGTTCAGAGGGATGGAACACCTCTGCTACAAGGAAAGGCTGAGATGGTTGGGTATGTTCAGCCTGGAGAAGACTCTGTGAAGACCTTACTGCAGCCTTTCAGTTCATAAAAGGTGCCTATAAGAATGATGGGGAAGGACTTCTTAGCAGATCTGTTGCGACAGGATGAGGGGTGATGGTTTTAAACTAAAAAAGGGGAGATTTGGACTTGACGTGAGGAAAAAATTGTTTACAATAAGAGTGGTAAAACATTGGCACAGGTTGTACAGAGAGGTGGCGGATGTGCCATCTCTGAAGACGTGCAAGGCCAGGCTGGATGTGGTCGTGGGCAACCAGGTCTAGTTTAAGATGTCCCTACTCATTACAGAGGGTCAGAACTAGATGACATTTGAAGGTCCCTTCCAACCCATATGACTGTATGACAGACACACCCACGTACACCCCTCCATAGCTTCTGGGACACTAACCCATACCTTACAGGGCCCCCTGCATTTCACAAGACCCCCACTCCTGAGGTACCTCCACCGTCACACCTCCTAACAAGCCACTGGCACACCGGACCGCACGGGCAAACCCGAGTCAAGACGGGAGCTGCATTGCACGGTACCGCCCAAGAGGCGCTGCAAAGCGTGTTAACAGCGCCCTCACGCCGCCTGCCGCCTCGCACACACCCCGGCATCGCTTACTACGACCACTACACAAGGTCAGAAAAGCCGAGGCCCTAAAGGCCGACAGCGGAGCTGAGAGGGCTCACAACCACGGCCGCGCCAGGCGCTTCTCCCAGGGCGCTTCCTCCCGGGAAGCGTCACGCCCGCCCTCAGCATCCCCCAGCGCAGCCATACCGCCGCGCCTCAGCCCCACTCCCTCCTGCCAACACTACAGTCCCCAGCATGCACCGCGCCGCCGCTGCCGCCAACATCGCACCTACCCGCGTAGGGCACGCTGGGAGTGGTAGTCCCTAGCTGCCGCTGCCCTACACGCAAGTCCGCGCGGTAAGTCTTGCGCATGCGCGAAGCGACGTCGACGCGATCTTTTTCCCTACCCCCGTCTCTCTCCGCCGTCGAACCTCACCCTCTCGTTCCGGCTCCGCAGCGAGACCTGAGCACCGCGGAAGAGCCGCCGGCGCTCCCTCCGCACGCACTGCTCCACCACAGGTACCGGTGCGGCCTTATCCCAGCAGCCGTAGCATTGACCCCTTCCTACCGGCTAACTACAACGGCGGCCTTGTGCCCCGGGACCTATGTGGCGCTCCCGGAAGTGGCGGTGGGGGCGTGCCGCGGCGGGGGGCGGGGCGGTGGCTCCTCCTCAATGGGGCAGCGCGGCGGCGGGTGAGGTGGGTTTTTTAGATGCTGCTCACCTGCTGCACTGATCCCCTTTTACACGGGGTGAGGGATCGCCGCCTCGGTTTGCGATCTGTCCGCCAGCGGCGGTGCGGAGCTGCCCCTGCAGAGAGTGGAGGGGCGGTGTCGGTGGCCCACGGTGCCGTGATGGGGCGGCGGTGGGGTGGGGCGGGGCGGGGCGAGGATGTTGAGTGAGGCGGTGGCGGCTCCGCTCCGAGCCTCGTGAGAAGCAGAGGCGGGTCCGCGGGCTGAGGTGGGAGACCGGGCGTCGGGGTGGGCGGAACGCGCCCGGTCCTTTTTGTGCATGATGCTGGGTCGGCGGCACCACCATTAAAGCACGGCGGGCACGGCCTGGGAGCATTCGGCCTTGTGCAGGTCATTCCGTCCTCGGCAGTGATCTCTCTGCAGCAGCCGTGACCCGGGTTCGCAGCGTGCTGCGCTAGCGGAAACCCAGTGGAATGCTTCATGGGGTGAAAAGCAGCGTTCATAAACGGGTGGGGTAATTACCTCAAACCACCAGGGTTCGGGCTCTCTGCTAACGTCCCACAGCTGATGATGAATTAGCTGGGGTGTAAAACTGATTATAAATTAGCGGTGTAAAATTTACACCGGGCGAAGGGAGATTGCTATCTATTCTGAAATCAAGCTAGGAGAAAAAAAAAAGTGCAGTGGTCCCACAGCTGAGAATCAGTTACATATAGTAACCAAAAATAGCCTGTAGGGAGCTGAGATGGGAGAGCTGTATGAGCAGAGTGGCCTATGTAACACTTCCCTTTGTTGTAATGGTGTTTTCCTGAACCCGGGAACCTCACTGAGTGTTGTTAAGCTTTGAATATGCTGGGGTTTGTCACTTGTTGATTGTCCTGTAGTAGCTGATTTCTCCTCACACAAGCAGGAAGACTGGTATTGCAACCACAATGAGATAAGTGGTTTCCTGTCTCATCTATACCACTTGTATTTGGTGCTCTAAGTTGAAAAGCTGTTCTTTACAGTTATTTGTTACGCTATTTCTGCTTTATGTTTCATAGAATCATAAACAGTTAGGACTGGAAATGACCATCAGATCATCTAGTTCCAACCCCCCTGCCATGGGCAGAGACATCTCACTACAGTATCACCCAAGGCTCTTTTCCAGCCTGACCTTGAACACTGCCAGGGATGGAGCATTCACAACTTCTTTGAGCAACCTGTTCCAGTGCCTCACCACCCTCACACTGAAGAACTTGTTCCTTATATCTAATCTGAACTTCTTCTGTTAAAGTCTAAGGCCATCACCCTTTGTATTATCACTACAGTCCCTGATGAAGAGCCCCTCTCTTGTATCCTTGTAGGCCCCCTTCAGATCCTGGAAGGCTGCTATGAGGTCTCCACACAGCTTCTCCAGGCTGAACAGCTCCAACTTTCTCAGCCTGTCTTTATACAGGAGGTATGCCTGACCTCTTATTTCCTCATGGCCTTTTCCAGACTTGCTCCAATAGCTCCATGTCCTGGTGTTGAGGACACCAGAACTGTACATAGGACTGCAGGTGGGGTTTCATAAGAACATCTTTCTTTCTGAGTGCTTTATTTCTCGTCATCTGTTTCATCTGCTCCATTTCCATCTTTTCTGCATCGTTTTTGCATCATTTTTCTAATGAGTATCAAGGCAAACTTTTTTTTTTTCAACCTGGGTTATCAAAATTCCCATAGAATCTTCCTTTGTTTTGGTGAACAAGTTTTGATTCAAAATCTGTTCTTGCTATGTAGAGCTGGTTTTGGCATAAGGATTTGACTGATGTAGTATGCCTCTTTTGTTGCTCAGTATATGAGAAATATGGTAGGTTTGAGGGTTTTGTTTGTTTGTTTGTTTGTTTGGTTTGGTTTTTTACTGGTTTGCTTGTCTTGTTTGGCTGATTATTTTATTTTTTCCTGTGGAAGACAGTTTCATTCTTCTGGCAGTTAGGTACAGATTTTTTTTTAAAAAGCTTTCTCATCTTTGCAGAGATTTTCTCATCTCTGCATAGTTGACATCACAAATTCTTTGTTAGAACATGGAGAAGCTGTTTTGATATCTTTAAGTGGCATCTCTAATGTTTGGAAGCTGGCCTTTCCTGAAACATTCAGGCTTGCCACAAATATAAATGTCTTTGTGTGATGTGTTTGACAAGGTTTCATTTAGAAAAGAAGATGGTAATGAACGTGAAGGTTGTGTGTTCTGTGGCTGTGCAGTAGACGCTTCTGACACGTCAGATGTCAGTTTGTAATTGAAAGAAATACTGCCCTTCTGTCTCGAAGAGAAAACAGTGATATTTACCAGAGAAGCTTTTCTGTTGTGAAAGTTCTTTTGAAGGATGGCAATATCTCATTTTATGGTAATAGTGCAGTGTTTGGGGATGTCATTATGTGTGCTGAAAACTCATGTTTCTACTCGTGAGATATTTGGGGGGGGGGGGGGGGGAGGAGAATTCTGTGAGCAAAGATTTTGGTAAGGGGAAGATGCATTGAAAAGTTATTTCACTTCAAGTTTCGTAACTCTAAAATGTCTGGAAATATTTTGCATAACTAACTGTAAAATTACCAGGAAAGAAAGCAAACATGGGGAAATCAGCCAAATATTTACTATTTGAAAACTGTAACAGTTGTGCTTTAACACTAGGAACCTCATTCATGAACAACCTAAAAGGCACTGAAAAGCTGGCTTCTTAACAGAATTATGGTTGATGTGGCATGTTTTCAGCTGTTTTCAGTCCCCTGGGCTGCACTTCCGTAATGTGGAGGGTAAAACAGAAATCTTACTTAGGCACAATTAGGTGGCAGAGTTCTTGGAAAATAATTCACGTCCCTGGGAAAAGATTTAGGCAATTGTAGTTAGTTGGGTAGCCTAGCTATATAGAATTTGAAGAAATGTAAATGCCCCTGTAAGTAGCACTGATGAGAACTGCTTCCAGTAGGAAATGCCAGTAAAGTAACTATTTCTGAATTCTTGTTGCTGAGAACGTAGATGTCTCACTGGTAAGATTTTGCACGTTAGGTGCCTGCTGCCTTCTTGGAATCCAGAGCAGAGAGCCTTGTCCTGTAAGCGAAACCCAGTGGCCATGTTAAAGAAAACTAATGGTATGTGGAGCAAGTGAAATTGGATTATGGTAGCCTGATACTTAGAGCAGTTGAGTGGAGCAAGATAAATGTTGTTTCTGCTCCCTTTTGTCTCAGTGGCTTCAAGTCCCTGTTTATCAGAAGAATGTTTTAACCACCAGGCTGAAAAAAGTGTGGCTAAAAGCATTTGTACATATACTTTACTGCTGAAGATGGGGTGCAGGTAACAGTGCAGTAGGTTTTTGCCCAGGAAACGCATTTGGAGCACTGTGGCATGTTGACCTTGGCTGATCACCAAGTGCCTACCATGTCACTCTATCAGTCTTACATTGACAGGGCAGGAGGAGAAAATATGACAGAAAGCTTGCCAGTTTAGATAAGCACAAGGACATCACTCACCAACTACTGTCATGGGCAAACCAGACTCAATTTAGGGAAATAAATTTAACTTATCACCAATTAACTGGAATAGGATAATGAGAAATAAGAAAAAAAAAACCAAACACCTTTCCCTCACCTCTTCTTTCTTCCCTTCTTTCTTCAACTTCACCTTCAATGCTTATACCTCATCCCCTCAAGCAGTGCAGGGGGATGTTGAAATGGGGACTGTGGTCAATCATAATGCTTTGTCTCTGCCACTCCTTCCTTGTCATGCTCTTCCCCTGCACCAGCACGGGATCCCTCCCAAGAGAGACAGCCCTTCATGAACTGCTCCAAGTGGGTCTTTCCGTTAGGGTGCAGTTCTTAGACTGGCCAGACAACACTACAATACATAATTTCAGTTGGAAAGGACCTACAGCAATCATCTGTTCCAACTGCCCAAGCAATTCAGGGCTGACCAAAAGTTAAAGCATGGTGTGAAGGGTATGGTCCAAATGCCTCTTCAACACTGACAGCCCTGGGGCTTGACCACCTCTCTAGGAAGCCTGTCCCAGTGTTTGACCACCCTTTGGTAAAGAAATGCTTCCTAATGTCCAGTCTGAACCTCCTCTGATGATGCAGCTTTGAGCCAGTCACAGGTGTCCCAGCACTGTATCCCAGAGGCAAGAACTCAGTACCTCTCTCCACTACCTGAGTCACAAGAATGGAAATCTTGCATGATACCACTACAAGTAGTTCGTCACAGACTGCACCAGTGTGGGCTCTTTCCACAGAGTGCAGTCCTTCAGGAACAGATTGCTCCAGCATAGGATCCCTGCGGAGTCTGTAGGTCTTGCCAGAAAGCCTGCTCCTGTATCGAGTCTTTGCCACGGGCTGCAGCTCCTGCCAGAAGCTCCAGCACAGGTTTTCCACAGGCTGCAGCTTTCTTCAGGGCACATCCCTCTGCCCTTTTGTGGGCCCCCCCTGGGCTGTAGGGGAAATATGCTCCATTGTGGACCTTCATGGGCTGCAGGGACACAGCCTGCCTCACCATGATTTGCACCACAGACTCCAGGGGAATCGCTGCTCCAGTGCTTGGAGCACCAGCTCCCTCCTTCACAGACCTTGGTGTCTGCAGGATTGTTTCTCTAACTCTTCCTCCCCTTTCTCAGCTGCTGTGCGGTGTTTTTTACCCATCTTAAATATGTTACTGCAGAGGCACCACCAGCACTGCTGATGGCCTCAGTGTTGGGCAGCATCAGGTCCATCTTGAACTTGGCTGAAACTGGCTCCATCTGACATGGGAGCAGCTTCTGGTGTCTTCTCACAGGGGTCACTCATGCAGCCCCTCTGCTAACAAAGCCTTGCCACATAAATCCAGTACACACACTTACCTAACAGGGAAAGCTCCTCTTCATTCTTCAGAATGCTTCTTCAAGTATCAGTAGAGTGAAACTGAAAGGTGAGCAGTCTGTTCTGGATTGGGAACTGCTGTAATTTTTCTGGTGGAGTAATTCATTAAGTACCACATAGTAATGCTTTTGGAACACTGTACAAAATATTTGCATTGTTCCTGCAAACAGAAATAATTTCATAGGTTCACAGTTATGGAGCACAGATTATGGCTCCTCATCTGACAGAACTGTGCTTGGCTTGTAGGCGCAACCAAGTGGCTGGTTAAAAGCAGTAAATAAAGCCTGGGAGGAGAATGAGTGGGATGCAGCCTCCTGGTTGGGGTGGCTAGTCAGCTGCTTTTGAGTGGAGTAGAAGAGAAGAAGCATTATTGTAACTTACTGAATCCCTGTGTGGGTGCCTACCACTTTTTGCCCATGCCACACTGCCTGCCAGTGGAGAGGTAATGTGCAGTAGTCTGCCCTGATGCTTTGCATTACCTATCTTGACTGGTGCGAAGGGAGGGGAAGCAGACTAAATCTTGCATCTGGATTCCTGTGAAAATGCTTACAGGGTGCTGTTAAACGTAGTTAATGAAAATGTTTGGTATAGCAATTCTAGCAGGAAGTTCTTGAAAGCTGTGTGTCATCTCATTGAGACTACCTGAAAAATTGCTATTAAAGCACCACTTACACTTATTGTATGTTACCTGTTTGTTCCATAATGTAAATGTCACAAAGTGTTTTGTAGTTATTTTGTTACGATGGCATTTCCAGAAGTTGTTTTCCTGAGTGTTTCAAGATTTAGAAATGTTTTATAGCTGTTTGTATGTATGTATGTATGAGATGTTGGGGTTTGGTTTTTGTGGGGGTTTTTTTGGTGGTTTTTTTTTTTTAGATAACAGATGAGCAATTTTTGTCTAGTTTTGTTCCATTAGTTTCCATTAGAGTGCAGTAGAGGCAGTGTGTACTTGTTCTTCTTGATAGCTGTACTGACAGAGAGCAAAATATGGTGAAATGCTTTTCTTTATCCAGGAGATGTGTATGGTTTTGTTAGTATTCAGAACTTGGCCGTTAAAACTTTGAGCCCCTTTTACACAACCATTCAGACCACTGCTGCTATGTTAAGCTGATCTGCTGCTGACACTTATTGGAATGCTAATCTTTATGAGCTGAGTAAGTACAGGAAATGCCAGGGCTGTATTCCTGAGCTGCTGAAACATGTGGAATGGGGACAGGAAAACTATTAACACTTAATGAATACTATGTCTGTGCTTATTCTTTTGTAATATTCTTGTGGAAATCTTTCAGAATATACTTGTGGAAGTGGAGAAATGTTGTGTTAGGAAAACAGTCTGTAATGTGTCACTGGAGGGAACACTGGGCTTGGAGTGCTTAGCAGGCTGCCAAAACCTGTTATCTGAATACAGCCCTACATGTATGTTAATGCTAAGTTTGTCTATGTGTCATTTTATGTACTTAGAATGTTATTTTATATGCCTTCAACTGGTAAGTGATAATAATATCAGTTAAATGTAAGATTTTTACTTTTCATTTGCAGTGCACTATTTTAGTGCCATCTAACTTGGTAGGGGAAAACTGAGATAAGTTTATTTCAAAATGAGAATGCAAAATTAAAGAAACAGGTTTTTCTTGCCTGTAGATAGCATGTGGTAGTCATAGATAGGGAGGTATAGGACAGATCAAATGAACAGGCTATTTGGTTGGAAGTCCTTTTAAGAACTGACATTGTTGGTCAAATTGCATTTTTCAAAATTATCAGAGGCTTGTTTTTTTTCCATGTGTAAGCTGTAAAACAGAAGCTTTGTGTAACAGCTGAGGTCTGAAGGGAACATATTCTAATCAATTTAACCTGTAAAGGTCATTGCACGATAGGAGACTGTTGCCTAGATGTTCTTGATGCTGTCTCTTTGGAAATAGGTCAGTGTATGTTCCAACACCAAGTTTTGGAGTTTGCTTTGCTTACGTAGCAGTCTTCCATGGTTGGGGCATGCATGTTACCTTCTGATCTTCACTGCCTGATAAGGCTTATGCTCATGCACCAAGTATGATCTGATGTAAACTCAACTGTGTATTGTTACTGATGCTCACTTCTTAATACAGAAAAACAGTACTGGGAAGACTCTTCCCAGCTGCAGGGGCAGCAAGATGTAATTCTGCATGGGACACAGTGTGTTAGCATTCCATCAGCATTGACAGTACTTCTGGGTCAGGAAGGCAGCTCTGTCTTCTTGCTCTGCCATATATTATTTCTCCTTGCTGTACAAGTTGATAACCACATTTTTATTCAAACACTCTTACTGCATTTTTTATGTCAGATAACTGTAGGTTATTTTAGGAGGCTTGTGTAAATTGTTTCCTGTAGTTGCTGTCACTGTCAGATTTCTCTTTCTGTGTCTCTTTTCTTGGATTCTTTATTTCACACACGTCAAGAAAGAAGGGGATACCTCAATTTTTATAGTAACCAAAGAATTCTGGGGGAAGGAATTTTAATTCCCATCTCTGAAAGCATTTATTCTAAAAAAATAAATTATTTCATTATATCCTGGCTCAAATTTCTGCTTACAATAGTAGTTTACAGCATGTGCTGTCTGGAAGATAAGCTGGTGACCATCAGCAGTCAGAATGCTAATTTATATGCAGTTCTGTGTGTCCATGCAGTAGTGTACAGTCTCTGGAAACTGTCAGTGTCCTTCTTGATCCTGTGTCTTTGGTCTTCTTTTTACAAACTGTCTGTAAACTCTAGGGCCCAGTGACAATAGGACAGAGTTGCATCTAGCAGTTCTTCCACTTTCAGATGGGTGAATGTAATTTCACAGAAAATAATCTGTTAACTCCAAGACTGTATGACTTGAGGTCTGTTTTTGCAAGTGAAGCTGCACTTGGCAAGTCTGCTTGCCACCAATAACACCAATACTCTCCAGATTCTTGAGTTAGGAGGGTAGAAAACCCCTAGGTTTCAGACAGGTTTGTTAGGGAATTAAGCTTGTCAAGTTCTATCTTTGTGTCATTTGTAGACAGTCATGTTGAGCTTTCTCTTCAGTCTTTAGTTGTGTGGTTTCTGCTTGCTTTGAGAACTAATCACTTGAGGTTAAAGAGATTCAGGTAGTGCCAAAGATACTCATGAAAGAAGTAGACATTAATAGCACACAAGCTCCACAACTGCTGCTGCTCCTACAAAGTGCACTACAGGAATAGGTAGGGGAAAGAGTTTAACACACCTCTTTTCATGACCTCCTGCTTACCTGTTTCAAGTGGTATCTTTTCCTTCTTTTTGATAAAACCTTAGGTTTAAAAAACTGTTAAGAGACTTGTTTCCAATTTACAGAATTTGGGTAGTGGGAGGAGAAGCTGATGTGAGAGGAACTCTTAAACTTCATTTTCAGGCTTTACTATTTTTTGGCTGTTTTTTTTTTTTTAGTACCATTTTAAAGTTCTGTATTAGTTGCCAGACTTCAGAGGGAGTAACCTCTGAAGCACAAAATCAGACTCTACAACTCAAAGAGAGTTATAAAGCAGGTATGTTTATTACGGGTCCAGGTGTAAGGGGGATCGCACCTCCTAACTTGCACACCGAGGGGTTAAGCAAGCAGATACGTATTACAAACATGCATATTCATTAGGTTCCTGAGAGAGCATCGAGGATATTACAATTAGTTTAGGTACTCATTATCATAAGTCTTCCTTTTGGCGCCTGATGGTCGTGGGCGGGGGTCTTCAAGATGAAGTAAGTAGTCTTCCTTATGTGGGCAGGGGTCTTCAAGATGAAGTAAGCAGTCTTCCTCACAGTGCACTTTTCACCTTTGGCACAATTGGATGCTCCAGTAATCACAAAACTAGCTGAAACCAGCGATAACCTGTAAGTTTCTGATAGCTGGCAAAGATTTAGGCCAGGTTAGACGAAGCCTTGTGTGGCATGCTTTAGTGTGACGTGTCCCTGCCCATGGTGGGGGGGGTTGGAACTACATGATCTTAAGGTCCTTTCCAATCCTAACTATTCTACGATTCTTTGATTTAGAACAGTGTGACCTTGGTACAAAATTTATTGCAAGCAAAACAGGATGGGCAGACAAGCTAAGCTAGCAGATGTTTGTGAATCACTGTTTCCAAAGTAACTGATAATTAGAAGGATGGTAAGAAGTAATTCACTCATTAGAAGGATGGTCAGTCATGTTAGTAAGACTACTAAATTCTGTTATCACGCTACAGACATACAACACATTGTTCTCTATCTTAGACCTAAGTTAAGTGAAAAGTATTTTAACCCTGTGTTTTCCAGGTGTGATAAACACATAAATGTATTGGCTTTTGCAAATCATAGGTGTGGTTATGTGGATGTAACTATACAAGTATATTGTAACAAAACCAAAGCTCAATAAAGACATAAGATGAGCAAAACGGAGTCATATAGTAGAAGAATCTGTAAAGTTAAAAAGAAGAAAAGGGCGGGGGGGTTTGCATGCTTGATAGAAGAAAAGCTAGTACCTGTAAAATATAGAGGTAAAGTACTTTTTAGCTTAACTTAGAGCCTCCCAAACATCTGCTAGCTTGGGATACTCCTTTTCTGCCCGTCCTGCTATAAATTTTGCAGGAAGGTCACACTGTTTTAAATCTTTGCTAGTTATCAGAATAATTACAGATATGGCTGGTTTTAGCGAGTTGTGTGATTAGTGGGGCGTCCAACTGTGCCAAAGGTGAAAAGCACACTGTGAGGAAGACTGCTTACTTCATCTTGAAGACCCCTACTCACATGAGGAAGACTGCGTACTTCATCCTCAAGACCCCTGCCCACAATTATTGAAGAGCAGTGCGCAGACGCCAAGAGGAGGAGACCTCTGATAATAAATTACTGGACTTAATTATAATGTTCCCTGCCTATATGCAGGGATTATGAATATGTATGTGACTAATGGAATTGTGAAAGTATATAAACCTGTAATAAATACTAATCATTCGCGCCTCTGGCTACAGTCACGAGCCCAGCGCTGTTTGCTTTTGCTTTTTTGACTTTGTCCCTTAATAAAACCTTGTTATCTTGTTTAGAGAAGTGAATTCATATTTCACACAGGCACTTGGTTTCCTTACATCACCTCTGCCCTTCTGAAGCTTGCTAGAAATAGGATGTGTAAAGCTCGCTTTCTTCACTCTGTCATAAACAAGACTGATTTCTCTTAATACTGAATTTCTAACTCAAGGGAGCAAGATGAGTGAGATGTTTGAAATTTCATTTTTGTTCTTGTTGCTTGAGGGACAAGTGGCTGCATTTTCATATTTTAAGGGAAAGTAATGTTTCATTAGTGGAATTGAAGGGAAGCAGATACATAAAAAATATGTTTAAGAAATGAATCTTCTTAATCTTCTGCTCCAGGATCCATATATGTCATCTGGACCTCAGCTCGAGTTTCTGGATCTAAAAGTTCTGTTGTTTACCCATGCTTAATTTATTGCTCTCTGACTTAGGACAGATTCTTTTTGGGTAATTTTTGTTCTGTTTACCATCCTCTTTCATAGTAAGCTGAATGGTTAATCACCATTGGGAATTTAGTATTGCTTCACTTCATTTGTAGAACAGCCAAAGTCATTTTGGCAGGCATTTAAAGACAAATTTAATTCTGCTGAGACATCATTGTTGAGTAGCACTTATGTAATGATCTGACTAATAAGCAACCTAAAGTATTCAATCAAATGAACTTCTAAACAGGTAACTGCTTATTAATTTTCTGAGTAGCAATAACATATTATAATTAAATGAATAAAGCCATGCACAACTTACAGCAAGAGCAGTTACCTAGTTAAAGCAACAGACAACTTAGCTCTGAGTCCCTGTTTCTGTATAAAAGTTACTTGGTCAAATAATTGGTTGAAAGTGTACAATATATTTCACTGGTACAGTAGTGCTTAGAAGTACTTTTGACAGAATGCAGTGCCAGTGCATATCTCTGTAAGTACTAGGTTTTCAGTGTCAAAATAAAGCAATCCTTTGGTGGAAGTAAATGAGCAAACATTAAGCTGGCACATACATTCTGCTTTCACACTTAAGGATTCACTCAGTTTTTGAAAGAAGAGGTTTCCCTATAAGAATAGTCCTAATTGAGGCTTTATAGTTTTCATTAACATTTGTGTGTGCTTGCCATTGCCATTTGATTAGAAACATTTGAGGAAAAAATAGATGATGACAGAGATGGTGAGCTAAATATCACATATATCAGAGAAGGGTTTTGTTGGGTTTTGTATAATATACTCTTCACTTTCACTTGACTCTTTTAAGTTAGAGAAAGAAATGCATTTGACAGATTTTACTTTCATGAGCTATATTGTCTATTTCTAAAAGCTCTGCATCAGTAGTTCAAAAATACTTTGAAATTATTCCCACTGCACTGAGAATACATGTAAAAGTGCAGACTGTGTGTAATATGCACAGTTTTGCTTATGATACTTTGCTCAGAGGTATTTAAATGTGCAAATACTTTCTGAGGAGAAGGGTTTAATTGGTATGTGCCTTTACTAAGTGTTTTTTCTTTCTTTTTTAATATTTGTTTTAGGTTAAAAAGTTCTGTCATCTCAGGGAAGCAGTAGCCTGTTGTTGGTTTCTTGGAGCAGCAACTCAAACCAATAATGAGCAGATGATAACAGTAAATCGGTGTCTGGCAGACAACATCACAGTGGCGGAGCTGCACAAGCAACATCAAAGAGCAGGGAACTTTTGTATTCCCGAGTCAGTGGGAAACATGCCCAGTAGTATCTCCACTGCCAAAGTGGCTGCAGTTTCTACATAGATCTCTCTAGATCTTTTAACCATGTCTGTTCACGCAACAGAGAATGATCCTCCTAGATTCTTCGTGGGTGGAGAAGATGGAGAAGGATTACTGGATTCAGGCAGATCGTCAGATTATGAACAGTTCTATGACCATGGGGAAGAAGAGGAGGAAGAGTATGACTCTGTATGTACTGTTGGAGCATGCGTGTACTATTCTGTGTGTTGTCTAGCATTATTTTACTTTGAAATGGCATTAAATCACAAAAGTCTAAGGTGTTCTAAATTGGAAAACTGTTCATATTCAGATAATGATCTGTCAGTTATGTATGGAAATGCAGCACATTTGAAAAGTAAGTATACTGTAACTTTGAAGCAGATGTGCTTGGCCTTAATACAGTTTCAGGGCATGCCAGCTTGCAGATTTGATTTGGATTCTGTGAATAAACTTGATGGCATAAACCTTAATTTTATTTATTTGGATAATTAGTAGCCAAAAATGGTCAAGAGTTTTTCTTTTGTGTGTGTTGTCAACTGCTGCAGAGTTAACTTTTGATGTTTCTGTTTAAACAAACTCAACATTTCTCATTTCATCTTGCTGTTGTTTTCATTAAGATATGATATATTCTCGTTTTCTTCTGTCCTGGCGTATAGAAAGTGCATGCTAAATGAATCTTAACTTATGCCTCAGTTTCTTATCCTTGCAGGGTGTTCTGAATTGTATTTTAGCACTATGCTTATCAATTTTTAGTTATGCATGAATTGTCATGTAATTTTTGTAGATGTGTTTTGCTTTTCTTCTAGTCTGTAGCATTTCACTTTAGGGAATAGTCAGACTAAATTTTTATTGATGTCAGGCATGTCTAAAAAAATTAAATATAGGCGAGTATTAGTAAAACACTTCAGGATAAAAGTAATTTGGAAATGCAGAGAAATAATGCAAAATTAGCATTTTCTGTTTAAAAGAACGCTAAAATGAAATAAAGGATTGTTGTGGGTGGGTTTGTTTCCTTTTAAACGAATGCTGTTACACTTAACAGATACCACTGAGAGGAAAAAAAAATGTAAAGGCTTGTAACAGGAAAGAAAATATGGGCTGTACAAAAGAAATGTGAAACTATCTACGCAAAAAATAGCTTAAATCTAGAATAGTGTTTTCTGGTTTACTAGTTTTCATATCTTACTTATAATACTATGTAAGAAGATGAGAAGTCTTGTGGCTACTAAGTAGCTGTAGAAAAATAGGTTAAAAATGAATCGCTGGATAATTTCAGAATATTCCATTAGTATTCAGATTTGACATTTCTGATTTAGATTTTGATCTTGTGTTGTTTTTCTTTTTCCTGATACAACACTCACAAAAAGTAGTCTAGAGCAATTGAACAGTTTAATTTTTTGAGGTATTTTTCATAAGAATGCACTGTGGCATGCTGTCATGCTGCATTTTATTACCTGCTAGCAATTTGCTCGATTAAACATTAAATTGAAGGTCGTGCATGAATTTTAGAAGAAACTATCTGATCTAGTGCTGTGCTGCTAAAACCCTGTTGTGTTCTGAGAAAATTTAAAAATGGTAATTGCTTTCCTCCCTCCTGCCTTCAGCCACCGGAAAGACAAATTGCAGTTGGGATATGTTCAATGGCTAAAAAGTCCAAGTCCAAACCAATGAAAGAAATTCTTGAACGCCTCTCCATGTTTAAGTACATAACTGTGGTTATATTTGAAGAAGATGTTATTTTGAATGAGCCAGTAGAAAAGTGGCCTTTATGCGACTGTCTCATTTCTTTTCATTCTAAAGGTAAATCTGCTAATGATACCATGATTTCTTTTGACATCTAAATACTTTAACCACTTTGAGGGTAATTTTTTTTGTCTTGTAGTTTTTTGGATTATGTTAGGAAGTGATTAATTTTTTTAATATAATACAATTTACTTTTAAAATACAGGCTTTTTAAATGGCACTGTTTTCATTGCTCAAGACAGTCCTGTCTGATGTGGTATTTAAAATAGCGATTCCATTGGTAAATATTTGTGGAGCCAGTGGAAATGGTGGTCTAATACTTACTTCGTCCAATAACTGTGAAGGCATGCTAATTTCTCAGTAGGAGTGCTGGGTCTCTGGCCACTTGTTCATGCATTTCTGCTAATATCTAGGAGGTTTTGTGGGGCTGGGCTGTAAAGCAAAGATGTAACAGATCTTTGTTGGCTGAAGCTAAAAGCTGTACTTCTAAGCAGAGACAATAAAAGCCTAAGTTCTGGCCCTGTGGAATTGGAGGACATGTGGAGAGAGGAGGAGGAAATTGAAGACAGGACCACTACTTTTGGCAGCCTATGCTGAAATTAGGCTGTAGTCTCATAATTGTCTTAAGCTGACGTTATGTCTGTATCTGAGGGAGCATCCTCTCACCTTAACCCGTATCTCTTGTTGTACTCTAAAAAAAAAGCTTGGTTATGAAGGTTCCATCCTTCTTAGTGGTGTTGTGTCTTGCAGTTTTAATTTATTTGTCGTAATAAATATTTTAGGATTTCCACTGGACAAAGCAGTTGCCTATGCAAAACTCAGGAATCCATTCATAATCAATGACTTGAATATGCAGTATCACATACAAGACAGGTAAGTAACACTAATTATTCGCAGCAGACTACTTTTAAGTTGGAGACTGTACAAATCTGTTGCTACTGCATAGCAACAGTTACAGTGTATAGTACAGTAGTCTAAATAAAATTACAGTGAATGTTACCTTTCATTAATGTATACATAGTTTCCTGGGGTATGTATTTGTATGTTTTTTCTTTTACTGCTTTTATACTGATATGTCTGTAGATTTATCAAGGTAGGAATTCGGTGATACATTTGTGTAAAGCTTAGCAAATAAGGTTTAAATTTTGAAAATATGTGTAGCAACTGTACAATCTGTAATTGTAGAATTCTTGTAACTCACTAAAGGTCTTTTTTTCTGTTAAGTGGATAAATCATACGTTCTTCATACGCAAAGATCATGTACTTATTCAACATGAATTTTCTTTTTAGAGCTGCAGTCATGCATAGTAAATATTAACAAAACAATAGCAAGCAAAATACATAAACATTGGAGCCTTCTGAACAGTGAGCAGACCTGCTGTTCTGGATGCCTTCAGTTGCTGTCCGTTCATGTTCATAATCTCCTTCAACAAGAGAATTATTTTGTGTAAATTGCTGTTGCAGTGGGAGTGGAGAGGACTGGCATAGCAAATTACATTTTTATTGGTATTGATGAGATCACTGCAAAGGTACAGATGTGTCAGTGACCTTTAAAGCTTTATATTCATATGGGTATTATGTATGTAATCTTGTATTATGTATGTATTTTTCTCCTCCCTTACTCATGGGCTGTAAAATACAAACACTGGCAGGATTTGTATTACTGTGCAACCTTTGTTCTTTTCTTACAGGAGAGAAGTTTATGGTATTCTTAAAGCTGAAGGCATTTTACTTCCTCGCTATGCAGTTCTGAACCGTGATCCAAACAATCCCCAAGGTAAAAAATTATGACTAAAATATTAACAATTAGTACTTTCTTGTTTTCACTGGAGAGCATGCATAGCAGAAAGCTAAATTTCACCTGCTACACAATTAATTCATTAGTGCAGAGGTTGCTTGCTTCTGTAACATTTAAAGTATTGTGGATTAGCCCTATATCTGGCTTTGGAGGCAGTATGTGAAACAGAAAAGGCTTTGAGGCTGTATAAGCAGTGTTCAGCAATAACGAAACATCGAGACTCCTTTGGTCACAAATTCAAAACATAGCACCAGACCAGCTGCTGTGAAGAAATTTAACTCCATCCCAGCCACAGGTAATACAAGTATGCATCTGAAAAGCGTGACTCCAAAGCCTGAGGTCACAATCCTCTTACAGCCATCATAGAACAACTAGAATATTAGGGCCTCCAAACTCAAAATAAGATTCTAATATGTCACCAAAGAGAGCAACATGGCCCACAATAATTAGTAATTTTACTCAGAAAAGGAATATTGACAGAAACAAGTTAGGCTGTTGAATACTTTCCCTTCTAAGTACAAGCAACCATGTTTGTTGTTTCTCTTGTAGACTAGGGAAACCTAGTCTAGACAGATCTGCAGATGATGCACTCTGAATATAAATGGTAATTATTTTTTTCTGTACCTGGAAAGAAACTTAATGTCTTTTTCTACTAAACTGAAAACTTGTATCAACAATAGAAGATTGCAACGACAGGTCAAGACACAAAACTAAGAGATAAAAATTAAGTATTACTGTGGTGTAGTTCATAAGAGGTGGGGATTTTATGTAAATCTGGATAATCTAGGGGGGAAGGGGCTCGTTTTTGCTACAAAAGTCAAATGAAAGCTGCTACATGTAGCCAACCAGTAATGAAGAGACTCCTCACCCCTAATTCCAGAAGACCAAATCCTCTGTGGAAGGTGCATCCATCAGAAGGAGATGGTTCTCAACCTTTTAAAAGTACTGTTGCATCTGGCATTGCACCATGTTCACTGTCCATCTGCCATCTCCCTGATGTTTCAGGAAAGGCACTGAAGAAAGAGACAAACAGCCCTATCCCCGTCTTCAAAACATGTTGAAAAAGCATACCACCCATGCAAGCTTATGCTTAATCATCATTAAAAGATTATTTCCTGCCTGACACTGGGAAAATCAAAAGAAATACTAAAACATAATATAGGTATGGTACTGCAGACATATTCAGCACACAATCATTACTTTGTGCAGTCAATAACAAATCAAGGAAACAAAAATGTAATACAGTCTCTTTATTTCAACCTACAAAATTAACCCAAGTCTCTTAATCATTTCATTGTATCAGTATAAACTGTGTTGTTTTGCACTGTTTCTTCAGAATGTAACTTGATTGAAGGAGAAGATCATGTGGAAGTGAATGGAGAAGTTTTCCAAAAGCCTTTTGTAGAAAAGCCCGTTAGTGCTGAGGACCACAATGTTTACATTTATTATCCAACGTCTGCTGGAGGTGGAAGCCAGAGGCTCTTTCGAAAGGTGAGATTATTGTACTAAACTATTAAAAAGTTGTAGATGTCTAACAGAATTGCAGAGTAATTCTAACCTACCTGTATGTTACCTGGGACTTGTTTTGGCGTGTCCTGCTTGTGGAAGCAGTGGTAGATCAGACTTATGTCAAGGGAACATGTAGACCCTTGTTCCTTGCAGCAGATTGTCTTCCACTGCTGATTCTTATAGGTAAAAAGCCTATGCACTATCAGTGCACTTTGGAATCTTAGAAAAATCGTTTGGGAACTAGCAAAGCCTGTCTGCTTCATTTGTTACAGGAAGTGTTTTCTCAGTACAAGTGTGTTATTTTAAGAAGTTTTAAGGTTTCTTAGGCAGAAGCCCATGGATTTATTAATAGAAAAATATTCATTTCAGATTGGCAGCAGAAGCAGTGTTTATTCCCCTGAAAGCAGTGTGAGAAAAACGGGCTCCTATATTTATGAGGAATTCATGCCTACAGATGGCACTGATGTGAAGGTATGACAGCTGTGTGTTCTTATATTTAGAACAACTGAGTCCTCCAAGAGCTTGTCAGTTTTAAAGATAAAATTATAGCTTTGTGTCAAGGATTACTTCTAATGAAGTTTTGGTACAGCTCATAAGTAAAGAACATAATTTTTAACTAAACAGAGTACTTGTAATGTGGAGCAGCTTTGCTTATGTTGTTAAGAGTCAAGGAGCAGAGACTTATTACACAACACATTGTTTCTCTGTTTTTGTTTTGTATTAAGTTCTTTGAGCAGTATATACTTTCCTGTATAAACAGAGAGTCACAGAATCATTGAATGGTTTGGGCTAGAAGGGACCTTAAAGCTCATCCAGTTCCAACCCCCTGCCACAGACCAAGGACACCTTCCACTAGACCAGGTTGCTCCAAGCCCTGTCCCACCTGGCTTTGAACACTGCCATGGACTGGGGCAGCCACTGATTCTCTGGGCACCCTGTGCCAGTGCCTCACTACCCACACAGGGAAGAGCTTCTGCCTAAGATGTCATCTCAGTCTCCCTTCTGTCAGGTTTAAGCCATTCCCCATTGTTTTGTCCCTACAGGCCCTGCCAAAAGCCCCTCTTGAGATTTTGTCACCCCTTTAGGCACTGGGAGCTGCTCTAAGGTTTCCCCTTAAGGAGCCTTCTCCAGGCTGAACAAGCCCAGCTCTCTCAGCCTGGCTTCAGGGCAGAGCTGCTCCAGCCCTCACAGCATCTTCATGGCCTCCTCTTTTCTTGCTCCAGCAGCTCCACCTCCCTCTTGTGTTGTTGCTCTAAGCATGTGTCTTATAATGCTTAAACTGGGCACATCTTTGTATTTATTTATTTAGTCCTGTCTAAAATACGATTTTTTTTTAATTAAGAGAATTGCATAGCCCTGAAGCCAGATTTCCATAATCAAACTATAAACTGAAATAATTCTCAGATTAACCTGTTCTCAAGTTCTGCAGATGAGAGGAAAATATTATTTATCTCCGTACCATCATAATTAAGAAATTCAGTTTTAGTAATAAAGTTAATAATTATAATAATTACTTTTCTTTAGCTGTGCTCCAGCTGTTTACCCTTGCTTTATCACAATTTGTCAATAAACGATGGGTGTTCTCTGAGGAAAAGTTACTTCAGAGTGACCTTTTCAACAATGAAACTAGCTAGTTTCATTTGAAGTCATTAGCACATTTGAGATAAATTTGGCAAAATGTATGCGTATATGTAATGTGGTTGAAACACACTGAACCAAGAGCTCCTGCTTTTCAATAAAGGTGTACACAGTAGGTCCAGATTATGCTCATGCTGAAGCCCGGAAGTCTCCAGCTCTGGATGGCAAGGTAGAACGCGATAGTGAAGGAAAAGAAGTGAGGTATCCAGTCATCCTGAATGCAAGAGAGAAGTTAATTGCTTGGAAAGTATGCCTTGCCTTTAAAGTAAGCTGATTACTTTCCTATCTGATCAAACATTTAGTGTTAATTAATTATTTATTGCATGAAACTTCCATAGGGTTTTAGAGCACAGAATTAGTAGTGATAATTGCTGCAGAACTCCTGGGAAGGTGAAAAATTGAACTTCCACATCTCTTTTTTATCTAGAATTCTTCCTTTAATACATTAAAAAGTTCTGGATGGGCTGCTTATGTTGCTGAAGTTTCCTGAATTCACATGTTGCTATTGTGCTTTGCTAACCCACAATGTGTTCATATGTTCAAACATTTTGTTAATGGCTTCTCAGTTAGCAAAACACAATTTCAGTAGTTAAATTTTTGTAACTTTTGTTACCTAGTATTTACATTGGGCCCAGTTAAATGTTAGTTTGGTACTGACATGACCAGGTCCTTATTTGAAGTGTTTGATAGTTTTGATTTTTATACAGTTTTAGGATTCCTTTGTTCAAAACTTCATTCAATCTCTTGTCCTCCTTTCACATGTCTTATTAAAAGGCTGTCTTTCTGTGTGTCTCATTACCTGTGTGTAACTATGATGGCCTTCAGACCTGAAGGGTGTGAATCTCTGTTATCTAGCAAAGTCAGCTTTGAGATCTGAAAAAGTAATCTGCTGAAATGGCATATTTTGTCCTAACTGTATCAATATTATGTCAATGTCAAAACCATCCTGTCAAATATAAATTTGGACAAAAATGTTTTTATCAGTATGTTGTCGTTTTCTGCATGTGACCCATATGTGTAGGGGGAAACAGCTGTCAGATGTGAAAATCTGTAGGCCTGTCATTGCTTATGCTATCTCAAAGGTTAAGTTTAGGTACATGCAAGCTTGGCTTTCAATACTGATATTGGTAGGGATATGTGGTAATGATAAAACCAAGATGGGGATAGAGTTAAAAACAGGAAGATGTCTGCATAGCATGGGCAAACCTAGTGTGGAACTGGCAAAAGGTACAAAATACAAAATTTGTCATATTTTGCCATGTTTTCAGATTAATACAATATTAAAATATAAAGTTTATTTAGAATAAGCAGTCCTAAGGAAGGTGATCAATGACTTAAACTTTATTCTTAAAACCAGCAAACAGTTTGTGGCTTTGATTTGCTGCGTGCTAATGGACAGTCCTACGTCTGTGATGTGAATGGCTTCAGTTTTGTGAAAAACTCTATGAAATACTATGATGATTGTGCTAAGATACTGGGGTAAGATTTTACTGATTTATTTGAGGAGTTTCGTCTTTTAACTCTGCTATATGTGACTCTACTTAATGTACTGTTAACTTATATATTATATAATATATGTAATGTACTTGCTCCTTATTTCTCAATTACTTCTTTAAAATGAAATATTGTGTAAAATAAGGAATAAAAAAAATAAAATATTAAAAATAATAATAAATCCTAAATAAATTTCTTCTTCCTAAAATCATCTGAAATATCTGAGTGTTTTGTGATCACATAAAGCTAACTGAATAAGTATTTTGAAAGCTGGATTAATTCCTGAAAAAGAGCTTTAAAAACTTTCTTCCTCCCTCCCCCCCAAGTAGAGAAACACCGCTGGATGGTTGTGCTTGCTGCTGTTTAATATGTGCCCTGTCCTGGGTTCAGCAGTAGCAGTCATTAATTAATATGCTCATTGTCCTTGATCGGAAGCTGGTGTGTACTTCTATATTTGTGGATTTTATATTGGTAAATCCAAATGGATATAGTATCAAGGTGTCTTCTGTCATACCATCTTCTCTCTACTACTGGAAGGAAAAAAAAGGTGTAACAAGGGATCATATAGAATTGGGTGGTGAACTCTGTGCCAATGAAACCTTGCCCCCAAAGTAGGCTGATTCTATTTTGACCAGTTAAACTGGTTTTACAGTAAGATTATACTGATGAGATACAGCTGACTTTGCAGTATCAAATGCTCTGGGATCTTACTAAGTGTAGGAAGAACTAAGCTCAAATCCTAGATATAACAACTGTACTCCTGTTGGTTTATGCCATTTTTTGAATTAGTTACAATTCTCATACCCATTTTGATTTTTCTTTACTGCAGTTCTAGCTGTTGAATTCTCTGAAAAAAGTTATCTCTTTTTTTTTCTTTACCCTTTATTATGTTATGCTTGATACGTTGCAGTTTTAAGTAAAAGCAGAATTTTTTGAGCTTTTTAGAGATTAAATTTTGGCTTACGCTACTTTGAGAGTTACATTTTTTTTCCTCCATATTACTGCTTCTTATATAGATATTAATCTGAGGTTCAGTATATTTTGATGAAATACTTGGAAAACAGGACATTGGCAAGATTTAACAACCTTCTGTAGATGGAAGCACTTTTGGAGTTATCTTACCTATTTTTCCAGCTCCTAACACAGAAATGTTTGAGTAATTGCCACTAAAGATACCAGTTACTCCCTGGTGAGAATGGCTTACTGTTTACCAGGGACTTCAGTTACACAATGGAGTCAAGTGTCTGAATATTTAAATGAATAAGACTGAATCAGATCCAAGGAACTATTTTAGGAACTGGAATTCAAAAACAGGTTTCTTACAAATCCAGGGCCATTAGGCTAATGTTATCTCTTTAGCAGTTGTAGTAGCTTTAAATTGTTGTTTAAGTAGGTTTTTATTACAGTTAGAAGAAAAATACATTTAGAGACTTGTGACTGCTAGTACTCTAAAAGCACATCGATAAAAATGCATGTCTATGTTATCTGTTTGGTTCAGTGTGTTGTATAAGCTGTGCTTTAAACTTAGGCTTGTTTTTTTCTTTTTTTAACCCTTTCTTTAGAAATATCATAATGAGAGAACTTGCTCCCCAGTTTCAGATACCATGGTCAATTCCTTTGGAAGCTGAAGACATTCCTATTGTGCCAACCACCTCTGGAACAATGTAAGAATATAGTCAATCTACCTGGATTACGCAAACTCCTAATGTAACTTGTGTGAATTTTTTTTCTCTTCACAAGGTGTGCCCACTTTGGCCTATGAACGCTTATTTTATGTGGTGAAAACAAGAAAGGAATCACAATTGCTATGCCAGCAGTCAGTTTCTGACCCTTAGTCAAGCTGAGTATAGAACAGATTTTCAAGTGTAGTGTCTCTTATGCATAGCTTCCTTCGCTGCTAATCATTGTTCCAACACCACCTTAATATGTGCTTCTAATAAACATGCTTTCTCATTTAATGAACCTCAAATTGTTGTTTTGAAAACTACTTAAAATAGATATTTCCATAGTTACCCAAGTCTTAAAATCAGTATTTATATTTTATACCTTACATCATTTTCAGTTAACCTTATATTCTTGCATATTCCTCCATCATTTCTGTAATTATGTCATGTAACTATGTCAACTGTCTTGATTCGCGGTGGTTTTAGTACTAAATACAAGACCCTCATATATAGAACTGTGAAATGTAACTCTTGAAATTACAGGATGGAGCTTAGATGTGTTATAGCTGTAATACGCCATGGGGACCGAACACCAAAACAAAAAATGAAAATGGAAGTGAAACACCAGAGGTAAGTAGGATCTTTGTAAAAATTAGTTTGGATGCTTTAGAGCCCACTTGTGGATGTGCAAGCAATGAATTGAGCAGGAATTGCATCTGACAAGTTGGTTTTTGTTTTGATTTAAATCTAACTTATGTTGCAGCTAATTAACAAGTATGCATCTCTCTTTCTAACAGGACTGACAAATTACTCATGCAGACTTCCTTCATCACATGCTATGCCATGTGAACAGTCATGTGTGTTATTAATGAAAATGCATTTGTCTCTACAGATGCAGCAGAGAATATTTCTGGTTCACCATTTGATTGATGTCTGCCTTTTTTTATCATAACTGTGCTTGTTTGAGCTGCCATCTGCTGTACTACGTTTTTGACTTTTACTTTTGTCAAAGATTGATGGCTCTCAGTTTCTGGTAGATAGCATCTTTATGTTAGGATTCATAAAGTGCTGAATATAATTGTCCTGGAATTAGGTGCAATTTCAGTAAAAAAGTAATTAGTAATTACTTGTCTTGGGAATAGATTCTTGCATTCTGTAAAAGTGTAGTATTATACCAGCTCATCTGGTATTTTTGGTTCTGTTCAGGAACATTCTTGACGATTAGGAATTTACATAGCTGTATATTAGAATATTATGTCATTTGCTATGAAGAATATCTTTTTTTTTTCTTAGCACTTAGCAGATCAATAAAAGAACATTTTAAGTGCTCTTAGTTCTCTAATGTATTGAAGACATTGTTGGGAAATGGGATGTGAATAAAGGTTGGTTTGACCTGGAGGGCAGGTTTTAGCATGCTTTTCAAATAATGTGAAGGTGCCAGTTTCAGGCCACTATTAATTTTAAGAGCCACTTGTTCAAGTAATATTTTAACTTCCTAGCAGTGTTTTTTAATCAGTATTCTTTCTCTTAAAGGTTTTTTGATCTCTTTGAAAAATGTGATGGATATAAATCTGGAAAACTAAAACTGAAAAAACCAAAACAGTTGCAGGCAAGTCTGTCTTTGTTTTCTTGTAGGGATATTTTATAAATAGAAAATAATTTATGTAAATCCTGTGCTTTGTTTCTTTAGGAAGTACTTGATATAGCAAGACAACTCCTTGTAGAACTTGGACAGAACAATGATTCTGAAATTGAAGAAAGTAAAGCAAAACTTGAACAGCTGAAGACTGTGTTAGAAATGTAAGTGTTTTAATTTTTCAGGCTTCATAGCAACAAAGTTGCATCAGCTATTTTGACCATTTAGACCAGTTAGTGCTTGCATTGCAATGGTTATCAAGTATGCAATGATATATTAATTCAAGCACAACGATTATGAAGAGGAAGGATGTCATGTCTGACATTATGAAGAAGTGAAACATCTGTTTTCTCCTTATCTTCCTAATTGAATGTATTGATTTATCTAGTATCTAAGTATTCATTCTGCATGAAATATTACTTTTTTTCATCTCAGATTTTATCTAACTGCATGTTTTTAAAATGAAAGTATTGAAGTGCAGGGTCTGCTTCTTGCAGTGTGTGACATGATGAAGTCTGGTGGAGCCAATAAGTACTTTCACTGTACTGTCAACTTAAAGCAGACTTGGTGGATTCCAAATAAATAAGGCTTTGTATATTAATATTTAATATTTGTATATTAATATTTATAAATGAAAACCCCAAACCCTAAGGCTTCAAGGTGTGTTAGAGATCAGGGCTCTAAAAGGTAGTAGGTAACTTTAATTTAAAAAGAAGGAAAATCAGGGCAAAGGCAGTTATTGAAATTTATGAGTTCTGCTTGGGAACTTAACTGTTCGCTGACAAAATAGTAGCCACCTGTACTGCCAGATCAAATTCTGGATAGGCATAACTGTAGTTGTGGATCTGAATAAATTACTTGTGTAATCTGTAAATGCTGCTGTCCCCTTTTCCTCCCCCCCCCCTTTCCTTTTTTTGTCTTGCCTTTCCCATTCCTCTTTTTAATCTTTTTTTTCCTTTTGCCTTTTCTTTTTTATTTGATGTTCAGTGCCATGAAAAAAAGTAGTAGATGTCATTTTTAAATGTTTTATTACAGAATGGTGGATGCTTCTGTAGTCTTACTGTGCTTGTTCAGTTAGGTTTATTTTAAGTGCTGCTTCAGTGAATGGTGGTCAAATGCACAAATCAGTGACCAGTATAGATGTAGTATATCTGGTTACAGGAGCATAGCAGTTCTGGAGGAAAATGTATAAAATGTTTCTCTCTCTCTTCCCTCTTCATTTTCCTATTTCAGGTATGGACATTTTTCAGGAATAAATCGCAAAGTTCAGTTAACATATCTTCCTCATGGCTGCCCGAAGACTTCCAGTGAAGAAGAAGGTATTGTAATACTTTTGTACCTAATTACTTACTATCATGTGTATTTAAATAGTCATGGACTAGTGGTATAAGACATCTTGATGGTAAGAAAAAGCAATATGTTTTCAATTAATGTTATTTCTTATTGGCAGAGTCTCTTGAATCATATACCTAAAACTGTAGTAAATTTGCCTTCTATCACTGTTTTTTTGTAACAGAAAAGCAGGGTGAAAAGAAGATTCAGTCACTCACCAGAAAACAGTGGTTTGGGTCTGGAATGAGAAAATATGACTCAACATTTACTGATGTCTTTAAAACTTTTATAAACTTTTCTTAACTTTGCCCCATGATTATTGACTGAAATAAATGTAGGGTATTTAACATAACCAAACTAGGTTTAATTTTCCTGTCCCAATTTACTTTTTGCTTCAGATTTCATGCTAAGTATATTTTATTATTTTTTTCTGTAGTTTAGCTACTTCAGGCTTCTCTGTTTAAGTGCCCATTTAGTTCTTCAGTTCAATATTTTCTTAATGTTAGAATGCTGTTAAATATTCATAATGTTGTATCAGTATTTTGCTGAAGTCCATAGTTTGAATATTTTTTGTCATTTGTAAAAAAAAAAAAAAAAAGGAATATACTTTACTACTTAACTCCTTTCTCTATCTACAATTAGATAATAGAAGAAATGAGCCATCCCTGCTTCTGGTTTTAAAATGGGGAGGAGAATTGACCCCTGCAGGCAGGGTTCAAGCAGAGGAGCTTGGAAGGGCTTTCAGGTGTATGTATCCTGGTGGACAAGGTAAAAAAAAATAACAAACCAACAAAAAAACTAAAAAAAAATGGCATATACACCTTTGAAGACAATCAAGTGCAAAATGAGAGTGAGAAAAATATTTGTTTGGTAGGAGATTATGCTGGATTTCCTGGATGTGGTTTACTTAGATTACATAGCACTTATCGACATGATCTCAAAATCTATGCTTCTGATGAGGGACGAGTCCAAATGACTGCAGCAGCTTTTGCAAAGGTACAGTGTGAAGTTGTATTTTCAATTTTAAATATTCTGATCTTTTCAAGTTTGTTTTCACTTTTGAAGATTAGGAGAGATGTATGGCTTCTTAGAGTCCGCAGTGTATAATGAGGCTTTGGTCTAAAAGAAATGTGGTGGTGGTTTTATTTGAGTTTTTTTTGGGGGGGGGTGTTTTTTGTTTGGATTTTTTTTTTAGGAGTATTTATTCAGTGTGAAAAAGTAGACAATGTGTCAAGCATGTCAAGTTCTTTGAGCAGATGCAGACAGATTTTAATTATACAGCCCTAGCAATGTACCTTATTTTTTTCCAGTAACAGCCTCCAGAATCACAGACTCATTTGGCTTGGAGAGGACTTTACAGTTCATTCAATTCCAACCCCCTGCCAAGTGGGAGGGACACCTCCCACTAGATCAGGTTGCTCTAAGCCACATCCAACCTGGCCTGGAACACTGCCAGGGATGGGGCAGCCACAGCTTCTCTGGGCAACCTGTACCAGGGTCTCACCACCCTCACAAGGAAGGACTTCTTCCTAAAATCTCATCTCAATCTCCCCTCTGTCACGTTAAAGCATACTCCCTTGTCCTGTTGCTACTTAGTCTTATAAAAAGGCCCAATCAGAAAACTCCATTCATGTTAACTATCCAACCACGTGTCTGTAAACTGAATGAATTTAAAGCTCTGCCAGTGTTCAGACTTCTTTCGTTCTCTTTGTGTCCATGCTGCAAATGTTGGCATAGAAGTATTCCAGCCATCAGTCCTGCTTTCTCTTTGGTCAGCAGGCTTGAGCAGATACCACCCCATTTCCTTCCTTATCGCAGAGCACTTCTGTTGCCAGAAAAGTCACAAAAGTTTCCAGCCTTCTCAATTTTGGAAGTCTCCATTTACCTCTTGTTCAATTCAGCCTTTGATTGTCTTTCTGTGCCACACCATGTTTGGGGTTTTGTCTTTGTAGGGTCTCTGCAAAAAACTCTTATCTCCCATTTATCCTCCCAGATGCTGTTCAGCTTGCTGACTCTTCTGATAGCTCCTGCCTGGTGACTCAATGCCTTGAGCAGGAGCATGTCCCCCATAAATCAGGCTTCTGGTGCTCCCAGCCTCAGGGAGAAGGCACCATGTACATCCAGAAACCCAAAACCTCAACAGCTATCATCTTGCAGGAGCAGTGTTGGCACTGCTGATATGCCGGGGAGTATGTTTTATGACATGTCACCATCAGTGTTTCACCAACTGTAGCAATCCTGCACACCAAAGCAGTGTTTTAGGGGGCATTTCTATGCAAATATCTGCATTGTCTGCCAAGTCCCTGTTTGTATCACTTGCCTGTGGGTTAGATAATCTCAAATTTAAATCTGGTGGATTTTTAAGATTTTTCATTTTTATCTGTTTGCCTGATTAATTGTATTACTTGCTTCAGGGACTGCTGGCCCTAGAGGGAGAGCTGACTCCTATTCTTGTCCAGATGGTAAAAAGTGCTAATATGAATGGTCTGCTGGACAGTGACAGTGATTCTTTAAGCAGCTGTCAGCATCGTGTTAAAGCAAGACTCCATGAAATTCTCCAGAGAGACAGAGATTTTACTGCTGATGATTATGAGAAGGTTAGCATGGCCATGTGAATTATTGTGTGAAAGTAATGAGCAGTGATATTTTGTATCTATTTTGAAAAAATACTTGTGTGCTTGGAAATAGTTTGAACTACAAAGGAAGCTGTACCAGTTGTGATATTAGAAATTTTGAGCTGTTTTGCCATTTGAGTAATAGCTACAAACTTATAAAGACGAGTAGATAGAGACCTCATTCACAAATATTTTTCATTAAAATAATTATTAAAAACTGCTTTTTTCCATTAAAATACTTTAATTATTCAAGAAACAAGACTATATTGTTTTCACTTTCTGTTGTTTTTGCTTCGACTGTGTGGTATTACAAAATATATTAATGCCTGCGTACTGCAGTCATTTCAATGTTTAATCTGCTAAAAAGCCTTTTTTTTTAACTCAAGGAATACTGAGATGCTGAAAACCAGTAGGACACTTTATAGTCAGTGAGAGAAGATGTCTAATTAATGTGCTAAATTAGTGCAAATTAATAGAGTTTATTCTGACTTAGTACAAAACATATATGATTGTTCCTGGTTTTAAAGTGAGTAATGTTTGTTATTGTTAAGAAACTTCTTTCAACTGCACTTACTCTGACTGGTATAATAACCAAATACAAGTCCTCAAATGAGATTTAAGATTAAAACTTACTTAACTGCTTAAAAATGTATTGAGACCAGATTACTGAAAAATAATTTTACTATCTTGCATGTAAACTGTATGTGGAGTTTATTTAAACATATGTATTAAAAGTATCATCCAAATCACTGCCAGCAGCGGATTCAGCGGTACTTGGAAAAAGTGAAAGGGTACAGGTTTTCAAGGATTTATATATTTCTCCCCTTCTTTTTGCTATATAAATATAATGGGGTTTGAAATGTCACTGGAATGAATAGAGAATACTCTTTGAAGACAGTTACTGAAAGTAACGAACCTCTGGGGTTATGAAGTGATAACTTTTTTTTTTTAATTTACATGAAATTTGTGAAAACAGGGTTTTTTTTTTTTTTTGTTTTTTTTTTTTCTGTGCCACAGCACCTTTCCCATTTATTTACTTGGTCATAATAAGGAGGTAGGAGCTGCTTACTATTAGGTAGAGGGCAGAAGTTTTCCATATCCAAATTATCCTGTGCATTTCAGGAAACAGAGAAAAGTGCAGATATGTATTTGTGTTATGTATATGAATTATTGTTTACTACAATTGCTTTCTTGCTTTGGTTTATGCAGACTTTTCCTTCAAAAATGAGGCTAAACCTCACTTTTATGGATATTATCTCTATTGTTTTGGTAACACCCAACTTGATAGCTTTAAAATTTCTAAAATTAAGTCATTTCTGAGGGATGTATTGTATGTACTTGTTATATGTAAATTTAAAGGGTTTCTTTTTGTTTGTGCTTGTGTTTGTTTCCTTAATGCCTTAAAGGGAGTAGATAATTGAGAGATGGATTCAGAAATTAATAGCAACTTGCTTTAATACTTTTTCTCCAATACTTGGAATCTTTAATATATTCCATCTTATCTCCCCAGTTCTTTCAAATCTAGATAGTTTGTTTACATCATTTTGTGTTTATCTCAAATTGCAGCTTACTCCATCTGGAAGTGTCTCACTCATTAAATCGATGCAGGTTATTAAAAATCCTGTAAAGACATGTGACACGGTTTATTCTTTGATCCAGAGTTTGACTTCTCAAATCAGGCAAAGAATGGAAGATCCAAAGTCTGCAGGTACTTAAACATTTTTGTACTTGTATTTAGTTTCTCTTGCTTACGCCTGAGAGAATTGTAACATAACTTTTCATAATTAAACTTGCTCTTAGCAGAACCTTAATCAACAATGGCATAGGGATTTTCAGTCTGATTCCATATGCATCATTTTAAAGTAAAAAGCAGGAGGAACATGTGATCTCATTGCAGGTAAGGGCTCTTTGTTCTGCTCAGAAGTTCAAGCTAGTCCTCAAAGGTTTGCAGAAATTCTTGTCTTAATTATTTGAAACTCAACAGACCACAAAAATTAAAAAAAAAATGTAGATGGTACTAAAGCTGTTACATAGGTACATTTTTATATTTAAATATCATTGCTGAAGATATGTTCCTTGATGTATGATGTATGGTAGTATTGCATAGAAGGATACTCAATATAAAGTATGGTGAACCATGAAATAATGTGATGCAAAAAAATGTGATACAGGAAAACCAGAGCTGGAAGTGACCACAGTGCTTTTTTGGTACTAGCTAAATACTGGAGTATTTGCTGCCAGTGTTATCTCCAGTGTATAGTATGCAAACAACTTCTGTTCTGAGGTTGAGCAGGACAAGTGTCACCTGTGCATAGCATCAGTGGGTTTTGGCTGTTTGATCTAATCCTCTGTCCTGGGATGGGGATAATCCATTCTTTTTACCTTCTCTTGGCTTTTGCTGTTACCACATGCAGGAGGGAGAAACAAATGGGATGCATGGTCAGAGATGTTGTCTTGCTCCTTTTCCTCCCTCCTAGAATTCTCTTATGACTTTTTTTTGGTTGCTTTTTATAGATATATTATCTGTGCTGTAACACATGCTGTTTGTGCTGTAAGCTTTGCTTAAAGGGCCAGTGGTGCACTTCTGCAGATAAGCTTTCCACTATCTTGATGTAGCCATGTTAACTGTGATGCTTTCAGCAGTAAAAATGAACTATATGCACATCTGTTCCCTCTGCTCAAAAACATATTTGATCCTTTTTATCCCTCTGTATTGAACTATAATTGTGATTAAAATTTCCCTTTTTTTTGATGGCCTTTAATTATGAGATATGTGTCTGTGCAGATATTCAGCTGTACCACAGCGAGACACTAGAACTGATGCTGCGCAGGTGGTCCAAGCTAGAAAAAGACTTTAAAACAAAAAATGGAAGATATGATATTAGCAAAATCCCTGATATTTATGACTGTATAAAATATGACGTGCAGCACAATGGCTCATTGAAATTAGAAAACACAATGGAATTATACAGGCTTTCAAAGGCTTTGGCTGACATCGTGATCCCTCAGGTAAGCATTTTCAGTTATTATATAAAATAAATTGCAGAATAAATACTTTTTCAAATTTTGTGAAAATGTCTGCTCTGTCTTTTGTATTGAAGGTTCCTCTATGTTGCAGTAATAGAAGCCTTTAACATTATCTCCTATTTTCTGGTAGCAAGCTGATTATTTTTCTAAGAAAAATCTGTTTCATTATTCATAAGATGTGCTCAAAGTGATTTTTTTTTTCTTAGCAATTTAAGCTCTGAAAATGTCTGCCTCTTTTAGTGCAGTGTATTAGAAGAAAGTGGTTGGTTCATTTAAGCCATTTTTCATAGATTTAAGTGCTGTCCCTGTGAACAAGTGTATTCTGAAAATACATTTAATTTCATTCTTCCTGCTTTTAGAAATTTCATTTCAAGACTCTTTGCAAATAACACTGTTAATCCTAATCTATCTAATTTCACTTGTTTTAAGCAATTTGAATTTTAAAAGACCTTTTTGCTGCTTCAGAATGCTAACAGTCCTTGATAAAAGCGTGTATATTAATTTTCCTAGAATTCCAGGCCAGAAGCAGGAAGTTAAACTTCCATATACTACAGGCTGTTAAACTGAGATTATCTCTAAAATGTTGCAGGCTGCAGGACATAGAATTTTTTTTGTGGTAATAGGATAGAACAGACTAAAGCTTTCCCCAGGTGCCCATGTAGTTACAGAGCACTGTTGTAAGAGAGCCATTATCCATGTTTTGCACAGCTTTTAGAGAAAAAGTGAGAGAACTTCTTCTCATCTCTCAGACTCCCTCATCTCTCAAGCTCCCTGACAGCAAAAAGGACAAAAAGAATAATGCAGTAAAAAATGCGTTGTGTTATGCAGACCTGCTAAGCTTAAATTTTGAACAGAATGTTAGAATGGGTAAAAATGAGGACATACTGAAGAAAGAAAAACGGGAAAAACTTAATAAGCCTGCAAAATGCAAAGGGGAAGGTACTTCTTTTGCCTTCTAGGGTAACCTGAAGATCCATCAAAATTCTGTGATCACTTTCATATGTACAGCACAGAGCATGAAGCTCACAGGGAGGAGGAATAATTCCCTAGATGTTTTGTTTAAGAGAGTTTCATCATACCAGAAAGTGAATCCACTTTTGTGGTTTTAGCTAGTGAATGAAAAACCTGTTTCTGTGTCTAATAAAAAAAGTGTCAAACAGCAAAAAGGCAAACTGCTTGTTACTTGAAGGGGTGTCGGTAATCAAGCGTAATAAAAATGTTAAGCAAAACAGTTTGCAGCCAGGGCAAGTAGGTGACTAATCAGATTTATTACACAAGCCTTTGAACAGGAAAGGCATTTTAATCTTTAACTGAATTTTGAAAGTCAGTTTGTTCTTACATTCTTACAGGAATATGGCATTTCTAAGGCTGAGAAACTAGAGATTGCCAAAGGTTACTGCACTCCTCTAGTGAGAAAAATCCGTTCTGACCTTCAGAGAACTCAAGATGATGATACTGTAAATAAGCTTCACCCTCTGTAAGTCTTTTTTTTTTTTACATGGTTACATTAGTTTACATAAGAGTTAATATAGATACTCTGTAGCTTTTATATTTGAAGTGTCTTACCAGTTCATAATTTAAGAAGCATAGTTTATTTGTTGATAGCTGTTTCTAAAACAGGGACACATCTTCGTATGGTCTAACAAGATTCTTTTCATTTTCAAGTTATTCCAGGGGTGTTATGTCCCCTGAACGCCATGTTCGTACACGGCTGTATTTCACCAGCGAGAGTCATGTCCACTCACTGTTATCCACCCTTCGTTATGGTGCCTTATGTGATGTAAGTTGAACATTTTTTTTCTGTTAAAGCTCTAACATTTTGAGAGGAAGCAAAAGGATTCAATCTTATGAAGATTGTGTCCTCTGAAAGCTTAATTTTCTTAAGTGCCTTTGAAATTTGTCACACTTTTTCAAACATTGTTATTTCTTATCATATATGCAGAGACATTTTAAATTGCTGATGTGCACATTGGTGGAAATCAGCGTGCCCTTTAAGTAATGCTGAGTTCCATTGGCTGCGTACGTTATGGTCTCAAAGAGATTTGAAAAGGGCAGATAATGCTTTTTTTTGTCTTATATTGGCACCTATAATTCTTCCAATTACTTCCTTCAAGTTATCATTCAAGGTTCTCTTGAAATCACTTTTGGAGTGGCTTATTATTTTTGACCACCTCCCTACCTGACATAAATAATGCTCATGTAGTGCAGTTTCTGCTGTTCAATAGGTTTCCTTACTTTGTATACTGTTATAGAATGCCTTGAAGGTGGTGCATTATTCTCCATCTGATTGGCTTTGAAAACAAGGACTAAAAAAGACAAGGTCTCCAGATTCAGAAACAACCTATCTGAAATCTTGGAGAGGATAAGTGTAGCACCACAAAGCCTACACAGTTGCTTCTAAGATAGAGTTTGATTAAAATATTAACTTCTGAAGTGGTTCTCTTGACATAGTTGCTTCTGGTAATGGATGACTGAACTCACTAATGGCAAAAGCATTTTTAATCCCAGACCTCTGTGACATACGCTACAACAGACAAACTCCTAGTTTTGGACTGATAAACTTTTAAGTTTCCTTTAAAGTAATTACTAAATATGTTTTTTCTAGAGTATGAAAAAGGTGAATATTCATTTTATATAATTTAGGATGTTTTATATACTAAAAGGTTTCATTTACTCTGTTTGGTAGAGTGATATCTAGAAACATTTTCCACAATATGCTAGTTGAAATAAATTTATTGCAAAATTATCAATTCACATCAGGCGAGTTCAAAACAGTGCCTTTGTCTACCAGACATATATCATCATTGGCAAAAGAAAGATACACTGAAGTAAAATACTAAAAGTTCTGACCTCCACTTTTCATTAATTTGATGAGTAATTTTAAGTTCCTGCTTGTTTGTCTGTTTGCGCGGTTGGTTTTTTGTCCTCTAGTTGTTTCTCTTTTTTTTTCTCCTTAGCTGTGAAAAAGCTTCATACTTCTGCTGTGAATGTAAAATCCATGTAAATGGGAAAAAAGGGAAATGGTCAATTTTCTTAAAGAAAATAGCTGGGTTTTATTTGTTAATATTTTTTTTCCTCCCTTCATAAGGAATCAAAAGATGAACAATGGAAACGAGCTATGGATTATTTAAATGTTGTCAATGAACTCAATTACATGACACAGATTGTTATCATGCTTTATGAAGATCCAAACAAGGTATTTAAAATGGATAAATATCTTCAGAAACAAGTAGTGCTAAGCTAAGTATTAAACTGTAAACCTATTTAATAATTTTCCTTCAGGAACTTTCTTCAGAAGAACGTTTTCATGTAGAACTGCACTTCAGTCCAGGAGCCAAAGGCTGTGAGGAAGATAAAAATTTACCAGCTGGATATGGATACAGACCTGCCTCCAGAGAGGTAACAGTTACACATTCTTTAAAGCAAAAGTTAGTTTTTCTGGATGCAGACATACCTAAAATAAACATTGGGAGATTGTTAGGTGAGATATAAATATGTATTTTGGTAGAAAAATATCAACAAAATATAGGCAGTCCCAGTGTATTACTGCATGTTGAATGTATACTGAGGTAATGGACACTGGTAATTTGGACCTTCCATGGCTTTGCCAGAATTTTTGCTAGAAATACAAAATACACATTGTAAGAAAAGTGATGCCAACATCATCGTCACACCAAATGATATTCTGGTAACTAAAAGCAATATTTAATGAAGTAAGGTAGTTTGGTATGTTTATGAATGCAGATTGTTGAGAAAGGGTTAATATTTTCAAACAAGTATGGGAAAGTGTGTAGAGTTACCACCTGCTTTTCGAGAAATGATTGGAAGCAAAGCTTGGCTGGAATTCTTAATTTTATTACTAGGCCAACAGAATATTGGAGTAAAATATGTTGTCTGAACAGTGAGGCTAATTAGGACCACACTGTAATATGTAATGGCTGGTTAGGAGCAAATACAGATTATTAAAGTCTAGAACAATTTGTTCAATAGTAAATAATTCACATCCTGTATTTTTAAAATCTGCTTGATTTGTGTTTATGCAGATTTATTTAACAGCAGCTAGTGTCTACATGTTGCAAATTGTGCAACTAAATTGAAAATTATTTCTATATTGGTTATAGAATGAAGGCTCGAAGAAAACCTCTCATAAAAACGATAGTGATGAGGAGGTACATGCTCCTAAAAGAGATGAAGTAGATCGGTCAGTCGTGATGTTCAAGCCAATGGTATCAGACCCAATTCACATACACAGAAAGTCACCCCTTCCAAGATCCAGGAAGATTGGTTCTGTTGAAGTAAGTGTTTATGTTCCAGATAATATCTTTCACAGAAATTAACTTTTGCTTATTTTTAACAGAACAAAACCAAATGTAGTTCTGCTTTTGATTACACAGAACCAGTATGATGTTATGTCTCACAAAAGGGTTGCTCTTATTCTATGGGAAATCCTCCATGGCAGTAATTTTTATGACAGATATTTTTAAAATGAATTACTGGTTTGCAATAAGATTTATTTCCTTTTTTCTTTTTAAGCCATTTTAGAAGAGTTGGCATTTGAAAAAGAAGACTTTATCAGTCTACATCTTCAGACTAACATACATTGCTTTTGTATTCATCCTTACAAGGCAGCTGCTATTAGGAATTAAGCAAAACTTCAGGCTGATGATGCTGAAAGGGAAAATAAAGGGATTGGGGGTGGCAGGGGAGGTGCAGGAGGTGAGACATATTGTATGCTGTATTTGCTTTCATGTGGGGTGAAAGTGACTCCACTTTTCAAGAATTTTAAGGTAAGATAATAAATTGGAAGGTGGTTGTTTGTTTGGTTTTTTTTTACGTGGGTGGGGTTTGTGTGTCATAAATTCTTTAGATAACATCTTGAACAGTCTAAATTCCTGTCCCGAAGGCCATAACATCTAGATGTGCTTCACAGATAAGGCCTTAATGTCACAGAGGTGTGGGGACATATGGCAGTATCACCGATGCCATTTGTACATTGAGCGGCAAAGCTTCACATGGTGCCTAGTGGCACTTCTGTGATATTAATGCTAGAAGCAGACTAACAGCTTCTTATTGCCTCATTTGCAGTTGCTTAAAACCATCATAAATGAAAATTCACAATAAAAGCTTCTCCTTCCATGTTTGTGTTGGGAATGGACTCTTTGTATGCAATGAAAGCATTAGAGATTTGCAAGTAACTTGGTTATTAGTAGTGTGGAAAGAAAAAGATGCATGACTCCCTTCTGTAAGGATATCTGTATAACTCACATGACCTCCATAAATTAACAGAGATAACAAATGTGAATGTCTTATATTTTCTGTTTCCAAGTTTTATCATACACAAATGCTCACAACATCAGTATCTTGGATTTTTAAAAGCTATTTTCACTATGATCATGCAAACTTCCCTCCTCATTACAAGTTCACATACACACAACTTAGTCTGTAACTTCACAGTTTTAATCATTTTTATAAATTATATAAAAGTTAATTTCAGAAGGTGCTAATAACATAAACTTCTAAATTTTGACTGCTCAGGTAATACATGTTCAGCTGGAATATGTTTCAGCATTCACTGCTTGTTTACTTGCAAGAAGAAAACAGCAGATATAAATAAAACACTGAAACTAGTTTTGAAAAAAAAAATAAAATGGGAAGTTTCATCTGGCCTACTGAAATCTGCAAAAGCTGTATTTGGAATATTTAAACCAAATGGTATTTTTAAGTGTTTAAAAAAAAGCCATTGCAACTTTTGGCTTGTTTCTGGTTTGTTTTGTTTTTTACTACAAGACAATTCTCTCTTCACCTATGTCTGTTAATTTGAAAGGACACTGTCAGGTGTGAGATTATACGGAAGTTTTCATCACGGGTATAGTCAACAATATTTACAGAAGGACTGCAACGGGAATTGATTCATGAAAATATAAAAAGACAACAGTTGTAACAAAACCGAGAGTAAGGCTCATTCAGCATTGGAAATCAAATTCTATATTGCTATAAAGTTGATTGCTAACAATACACAGTGATGTAGGGCATGGGGGACTCAGCCTGACAATGTCCTCCCTTGCAGTTTCAACAGGCATCCAGCATCAGATAATTTTTAGGGCTTTTTTAATGTTGGAAAACTACAAGTCAGGTCTGCACTACTACTAGTGGGTCAGCTGTAGAGTCTTGGAGGCAATTCTGAAAATCAAAATCTCCTAGATAAGGTTATAGACTAGAAATGAAAACTATTAAATAATAAATAGGAAAGTTTAATGTGCTTAGAGGGTGAGAATACTGTTGAACAGTATGTCAAGGATAACAGATGTTCTGTTTCCAACATGTGGGAAACTTAAAATTCTGAATCAGGTATTTATAACAGTTCCTTTTCTCTCATATCTAATAAACAGTCTACCAGAAATTTGATATAAAGGTTGTATTAAAAGATATAATTGGATGAAAATGTGTAAGTAGAACTGATAGCTTCCCAATATGTAATACTACTCTTCCCTATTCGCTGTTTAATAGTTTTCAAAGCAGTATATAAAAGGGTGCAAGCAAATTGGGTTTTTTTCTTTTCTGTTCATTTGGCTCTGTTGAATCTAACTTTGCATGCTTTGCTGTTTTTTGCCCCCTTTCTCACTTCCAGGAAGAGAGCCCCCTGAGTGTGTCTAGCCCAGAGTGTATTGGTACCTGGCTGCATTACACCAGTGGTGTGGGTACTGGGCGTCGAAGACGCAGATCAGGGGAACAAATCACTTCTTCCCCTGTCTCCCCTAAATCATTGGCTTTCACATCCAGTATTTTTGGCTCATGGCAACAGGTTTTTAAACTTTACTTCATTAAACATTATTATGTTTAACAAGCAACAACCGTCTTTAAGGACATCTAATCCCTTGTTATGGATTACGTTTGAAGCAAATTCTTCCACTTCTTAAAATTATTTTCTGAGAATGTTTGGGGGAAAAAGAGCAAGTGCATGTTTTTCCACTGAATGTGTTACACGTTTTCCTAAAAATTCGGTTTCTTTATAGGAATGGCAAATGTTACCACAGTAAAAAAGACTTAGTCTACTGCCTAATGAAACGGATTTCTGCTTTGGTTTAGTTGTCCTTTAAGACTTTAAAAACAGCATTGCTTAATTTGGTGGTAGGTAAATTGAAAATAATTTTTTTAATAATTGCAACCAATACCATTTAAAATACTTTGGTACATCATGTTGCTATTCAAAACTTGTTTTGCATATATCATATTTTCAGTGGCCTGGTATTAACTATTGCAGGGAAAAAACTCTAGCACTAATAATTCTTGCCTTCTGTATCTGGAGGTATCTGAAACTCCCAATGCAGTACATCATCCATTGACTTGAACAATATCTTGAAGATTTTTTTTCTAAATGCCTGGGTGGAAAAGGCAGGAAAATGAGCAACTTCAATGTTTTTGAAGTATCAGCAAAGATCTAAAGATTGTTTAGTATGTTTCAACGTATTGTTTACATGTATGCAATGGATGGTGTTCTGTTAAATGTATCCTTTTTCTTCAAAAAAATTCATAATTTCTTTTTATTGTGGAAAATTCTAAAATTATTTACAAAGGAAAAGTTTGTATCAGTAAAGGCTGTAGGCATCTGAAGATTACACTGATTGAGCCCATGCATGGATCAGTGATTGTATGGTGTCCTCAATGGCTTGTCTGTCTTTCTTTCCCTCCCCTCCTTTTTTCAACACAGGTGCAGTTTAGGAGAGTGCTTTTGGTAAAATGAAATAAAATGTCTCAAATGTTCTCATATTGGTTTTGGTCTGTGTCCTTTCCTCATTCTGAATGCTTGCTTTGCACCACTTCATTGCAAGGAACTCATGTGAAATGGACGCCCTTCAGAAGGGGACATTGCATGATCCTTCATGTTTCCTTTACATATTTTTACTAATACTTATCATACAGCTTATTAACACTTGTCTGTCTGAAACAGGCTGCTGTATCAAGTTAAATGGATATTTCATACTGCTGTTCTTCTTTCCCTTATCTTTATGTTTTTTATATGCAGGTCTTATCAGAAAGCAATAGTAACTTGCGAACACCAAGAACAATTCTGGAACAAAAACGAGAGAGTGGTCTAGGTATGTGCCTACAATTGAAGTTTGTTCGATATTAGCAGCTTTTCATCTGGCTGTTGTTCTGTACAGTTGTACATTCTTCGAACAGCATTTTTGTTAACAGGGCCTAATAGTATTTGTTATATGCTGAGTGTCTGCCTATGAACTGGACAGTTTTTTTTCTCCAGCAAAAGTTTTTTATAAAAAATTATAACTGAAAAGAGCAAATTGATTGACACTGTTCACACTGTTGACTGTACTACTCGCAACAGGTACACAGGATAATTTTGGGGATTTTGCAAGAATCTTTTGGATAGAAGTGGCCTGCACTGGAAACAGTTAAAACAGTTTTTTTTTTAAAAAAACTAATGTTTCCTACTGTGGGTAATTGATGGAATTGAAGGTATTTGATTCAGGGGAGGGGATGGGGAACAAATGTCAAGGTTCTTGGTAATATTGGGGCAGGGAGAGGGGCTAGGAGGGTGCATACATTCCCTCTCCTAAAATCAGTTTCTTCCTTTCAGCATAAGAATAAATCACGCTATAATTGAATGATTTGTTTTATTTTTTTTTAATTCAAGTGGTAATTTTCTATTGCTTCTTTGAAACAGGCATACATATGACTCCTGCAAAATATGAAATCATGCACTACTGTAAATCAATATTGCATTTTTTTCTGCAAGTGTCTTTTCATGGGAAAAATTAAGTGTAGAAAATGCATAAGCTATATGCATAAACTTAGAAGTAGTTTTTCCTTTCTTTGTAAAGATCTGTATTTTTTGTACATCTAATCTTTGTGATACTTTTCTCCCTATTATATTTTTCCCTTAGTAAAATATATACATCAGGTGCTCTTGTTTACTGAAGTCATGTTCTCTGTTGTGTGCTTGCTAAAATTAAACAACTTTTCTTTTGCCAATGTGTGACACAATATGGCTTGTGGAAGTTGATGTATTTCTGTGCATAGATGAAGGTATACATTTGGTGTTGAAAGCTTTTGCCACAGATGAGGTACCAATTTATTTTGGCTGTGATTGGTCACATGTGCTAGTAATGTTTCTCCTCATTAAAAGTAGTGAAAGGAAGTATCACTGGCTAGATAGTTTTCAAAAAAAATCTGCTGCTACTTATTAAACTGTAAAAGATAAGTTCTGAGTTAAAAACTCCTAACAGCTAGCAGTAAAAGCTGAGGGAAGAAAATTGCAACATTTGTTTCCATTTTGTTCATCATTGTAGGTAGATTTCATTTATGGTTGATGATTATAAAAGTTATTTTTATATTTCTGTCTATATCCTTCAGTGATTTGTTAAAACTCCCATCCTAATGGCAGGAATGCGTGAGTTGTAACAAAAGTACTCTCACTTGCATGGAAGTGTACACAAGTCTTTATAGGAAAAGAAGTCAAGCTAAACTTGATCAACTTCTAGGTATTCTCAGTTTGCAATATTGTCAGTGATGCAACTGAAATATGAATAGAGTGTTTCCAAATTGGTTAACATTTTGCTGGGGGTATAAGGGAAACATTTCCATCTAAGTCTGTGGAAATGCATAAGGACTTCACTGCAGCCTCAAAGGTTGATTTGGATGAATGCAATGAGCAGTATTTTTCCAGTTTATATTTGTTTCAAAACTGCAGCTCTCAAAACCACAACAACTTTCATATTATCATCATCATTATCATCATCTTAGATTTTTCTTTTGTTGTTTTGGTTATTTTTCAATTGATGCTAACTGGTAACTTTTCTTTACCGAAAGTGAAAACAGGACAAGAACTCACTTTGTTACAGCCAGTTCTCTCTTTGTGCATATAGCAGAGAGTGCTGTGTCATGAGTAGAAGCACAATAAATTAATATAGTTTCAGCCTACAAGTACCACTCTGACATTACAAGCATATTGTGAACCTGTCCAAGGCACTGCCAAAAGCTGCCTTTTGTGTGGTAAGAGCCATGTCCTTGCATGCTGCATGCATCCCCAATGTGAATGGACAAACACCTGGTTGTTGTATGTATTTTCTCTAACTCCCATCAGGGTCTCACTGTGCGGGCCTGTTTAGCACCTCAGTGCTCGGGGGTTCTTCAAGTGCACCTAACCTACAGGATTATGCTCGTACTCATCGTAAAAAGCTGACTTCTTCTGGCTTCATAGATGGTATGTGCACACTCTCGCACATGCACGCACAAACCCATGTGCCATATTGAACTTCTAAAGATTTTAACGGAATCCTAGAATCCTTTGCCTTAGTATTAATTGTATGAGTTTTCATTGCTTTTTTGTTGCCCATAGCTTGCATATGTTGAACTTAATAGCATAGTTAATTCCTGTTTCTGCCTTGAATTAAACACTAGCCCACAGACTTGTAATGTGTGCCAGGAGATTTCAGCAAGTGCATTTTTTTGTTTAGTAAACTAAAATGTTGGGATTTAAATTCTTTTCTCATTTTTAACTTCAGTTTCTATGATTACTTGTTGATCTTGAAATGAAATTACTTGGAGCATATACAAGGAATGAAAGAAATCATAAGTTAAATACTGATGGTGAAAATTTTAGGATTCCTTACCTCTTTTTTTTGGTGGGGTTTGGATTGCAGAGGAAGAGGAGATTTTCAGTTTTGGATTATCTGGGGTAGAAAAGAAACTCTCTCATTAGATTTCAGAATGTAAAGATGCCAAAGCAGACCTTTAAAACTCTGAGGTGAAACAGTATTCCAGTATTCATGCTGTTTTCCCCCCAGTTCACTACTCAGTGTTCGACTTTAACCTGATATAACCTTGTATGCCAGAATCACCAGCTCATTCTGCTTGTTTTCATACACTTCATTACACATCTTGTAGTTACCAACAATCCAAATTTTCTTCTTTTTAACATCTTTTTAGATTTTAGCCGTTTTCCTTGGTCCTTTCTGCATGCCACTCAGTTCTAATACCTTCTCATCTTTTTTTCTTCTTCCTTTCCTTTTTTGAAATCTCCCTTCTTTTGGTAGCTGTTACAAATTTCAGGTACCTGTTTTTCTCTTTCTCAGACACCACACGCGGTTCTGCTGTTAAAAGGTTTTCTATCTCATTTGCTCGACACCCAACCAATGGTACGTTTTGCTTTTATTTTAAAAACAAAATCAAAAGGTTCCTTGCTTCATCCCTTTTATTTTTATTTCAAATATGGGGTGTACAGTATCATCCAGCTGTCTGTCATTCCTAACTTCCAGCACAACTCCAAATATATTTGTAATCATTATAGCTACCCTAAATCCCTTCTTTACCATTCATTAGTATAAATACAACACAAAAAATCATTCCTTAAAAAAATCATTGAAAGAAATTAAGAGCTGCTGTTAATCATGATCTCTGTAATTATTCTCCCCAGTTTCTTGAGTGATCAGACTGTATGGTACAAGATAAAAACAGGATTAAACTTGGTCTTTATTGGGCATACACTTCTTGATAGCTATTGCTTCTTCTTTGTCTTTCTCCCACTGAGCTGTTTCCCTGAGTCTTCTGATTCTAAAGTAAATCACTGAACTGACATTTGGAGTTTTATTACTATCTTCTTGAAGTGATGCTAAATTAAAAAGCTAAAGCAGAAGCTTTGGTTCCATTCCTGCTAAATTGCTGTATTTATCATCAATCAAAAATTTACTTTACCTTGTCATACTTCTCTGCTCATCAGATGTACAAATTACTTCAATATTGCACTAAAAATTACAGCAAGAGAGCTGCCTCTTGTTTATATTGACCTCTTGTGCTTCAAGAGTGAGAGTCAACTTCTCTTCAGTCTACCATAGTTACAAATAGAAGTCTGATTTAACATGTAGGACAGAGGTTTGTCTTTCTCTTCCTCAGCAAAATATTTCGTGCCTATCTTTCTATGTGATTAAATAGGCCCATTCATGAAAACTAGACTCTGTCTTCAGCATCCACCAGATCTTAATGTAGCTTTTCCATATTTCTTAATGGCAGTTTTAATATGTGCATGACTGTGGGCTGAGTACAGTGTTAGTAGTATTACTGAAACTGCAGTGGAAATCATCAGTATTTTTATGTTAGATTAAAAATACATTTGCCTAGAAGCAAAATTAAAAAAAAAGACACTGTGTTTTTGTTTGGCTTTACAGAGAGGCAAAGTAGTCATTTTATTAAGTTCATTTGGAATCTACAGTGACTTTTTGCACTGCAGTGTTTCTTGAAGGGAAACTGCTATGGTAAGGCTGAATTAATACAGTTAAGACTATGTTTGATCTAAAAGGCCAGTTCTAGTATCCTGTTTCTAATAAGAAAGATGGGAATCCATTTTTTATCTTTAGACTCAAAATCATTCGAGTTCAATAGTATTTCTAAAACATCCTAAGTCAGAAAGTAAGAACTGCATTTGAGTATCCCTGTCTAGTAAGGATTACTTTCTGTTCCATTAAGCACTGTTTGTGACTGCATTCTTTAAAAAAAGGGTCTAAATTGCTTTGAATTAATGCATTGATTATTCTGATCAGTTTAATACAGTAGTTGTACCACACATCTTTTACAGGATGAATGCATGCTGTGTGAGCTCCCATGAAACCTAATTATATTGCAGGTTTCAAAGAGTTCGTTATTAACATAAGAACATATTCGTGTTGTTTTGTCTGCCCTCTGGACTATCATTTTTATTCTCCTTGCCCTTTCACTCCTTTTTTTCTTATTTCTATGTTATTATCACACCCTCTTAACTCATTTCAGACTACTTCCCTCAATCTTTAGTTCAAGGAACATGATGAAACATGTATCTTCTGACAGTGCTTCACCTTACTTTCTGGGCCTCTGTGCAGAACACCCACACCTCTTTAGGTGCTGGTCCATTTCCTCTGTGGAATTTCTAGGCTCCAGTGGTATGTCTCTATAGCTTTTAAATGTAAGACAGCAAGGTGGCTTTTTGAGATGCTGCGTTAACCCTTTCATTGTCTGCGTTTTGACGGGAACAGTGCTTTAAGAATAAACACAGCCAAAGCTCAAAGGCTGTTAGTTTACAGGAAATTGCTTTTTTAAAGGGATACTGTCAGGTGGCTTCGTCATTGAAATTCAGATTTATTTCTCATACATTATCATTAAATATTTATCTTAAAATATTCAAATGTAACATCACAGATAGATTTCCAGGGTATCTTTTAAGTCATATCGTTTAAATGTGAAGATGCTACAACAACATGCTGGTATGTTGTTGCTGCTGCTGTCTGATAGCAGAATTGTCAAAACTGAATGAAAACCCATGGAGGGGAAATTCCTGAAAGAAGAAAATTCTTCTTCCTCCCCCCCTCCCCCCTTTTTTTTTCTTAAAGGGCATGGGTGCATTTTGAAATTTCTGCTTTTCTGTAATGCTGCACTATAAAAATAATAATTATTAAAAAGCTAATTTGACATTATCCCACTACGTTCTTTGCAAAATTAAATACTCATTCAAATGATAGGGACTTCTCTGTAAGGGTAAAGAGAAATTTTATATTTTACTATAATGCAAAGAAAGGGTTTGCGTTTTGCATGCATGCTTACCTATTTAGGATATTAATATGTATGCCAGACATCTTAGTGCTTACACTGAAGCTTAGCTGCTGCCTTTATAGAAAAACAGACATTAAGCATGTGGTGGTGTTTCTTTCGTACATGAAAACAAGCTTCCATGAAATGCTACTTTTTATTTGTAATACAAGTGAACTTCTCATAACTACACTTCAGTTGATTTTATATTTAAAGCGACTGTCCCTCACATTTGAGTATGGTCAGTGTGGATCCAAATATAAATACAGACATTTGGGGGTTGAAATTTTGTTGAGTTACTCCTCTATGCAAAGAGTTATACTGATTATCACAAGAATATTGATGCTTATAATTTTATGGAGGGAACAGTTCACAGTTAACAATGCTATCTCTAATAAATGTGCCTTGAACTGAAATTCTAAACATTATTTCATTCACAATTGTTTCTTCATTTAAATGTGTTAAAAAAATATGGCAACTGTAAATTTACAATGCTGAATTGCAGATTTTGTAATGTTACAGCTGTATGTTGAAAACACTAATGGGCATATTTTCCTGTTCTGAAATGCAGTTGGATGAAGAGTTATTGAGTTATCAAACTTGCATCACTTTAAAGAACTTCAGGGTTTTTTTGCTGAAATGTTTAAATGGTTTTGTAGTATGTTAGTAATATGGATATGCATGGTTGGTGTATGATCAGTACTAATTTAGAAAAGTGATGTCCGATAAGTTTTTAGATTTTTGGATTGCTGTACTTACCTATTCTAATATATGAAACTTCTAGTCTTTTAAGTACTGTTTTTAAATGCAGAAAGGTAGGTCTGAATCTGCCTTACAGAGTTAAAACATGTAACATCAAGGTACAAAAGTGCTAACAGTGGTTTTCCTTTGATACTGAAGGCAACAGTTTGTTTTCACAGAATACTGAAGATGATAGAACGTGAATTCTACAAATTCATTTTTTGAAAGTTGTAGCATTTTTAGCTCTTGTCTGCTAACATTTGACAACACAGTCGTCCTATTTTACTTGCATTAATGAGTTACCTATTTAGTGCTGTGCCAGATATGAGAATGAGTGGAAGAATTACTACCATTTCCTGCCTATTCTTTTCTTAGTAATGTGCTAAGTCCATCTTAGAGGAAAGTTACCTTTTGTGAACTGATCTGGGAGAGGAACACAGTTTTAATGTTTGAAGTCACTTCATGTGTACATGAGATTTGTATCCCACTTTACGTTACATGGTAGCTTTATTTTAGTATGTCCTGGAAATTGGCACATCTTGTTCTACTCCTATAATTTAGTGTCCATGATTTCAAGAGTACTGTGTCTGCATGTGCTGATTTAAAATAAGTACTTTTTATTGTACATTGATACTTGCCTGTGCAGTAGCTTAAATTGTGTCTTATGTTTGGAAATCTGTTTTTTTTATTATATTTCCTTCAGGCTTTGAATTGTATTCCATGGTGCCTTCTATTTGCCCTTTGGAAACTCTACACAACTCCTTGTCTCTGAAGCAGGTGGATGAATTTCTTGCCTCTGTTGCTGCTCCATCAAAGGAAAATCTACAGGAGACATGTACTGATTTTAGTTTGTAATTATGTTCATTTTAAACTGTTAAATATTGCTTAGTTAATCTTTCCCATATCTTACAGCTAACAAGTAAACTAAGAATACTACTCTAAAAAATAAAATATGTTCATAAACCATAATTTTAATTTTTGTGTGGATAATATTATAATGAATTAAAGTAATGTTTCTGTTGACTGGGGTAGTAAATTAAGGGTTTCATGAAATCATTAATTGGTTTATTTCCTCACATTAAGGATTCCTCTGTACCTTTTAGCTGAATTGCAGGGAATGCTTCTTAGTGAGAATACAGTATTTTCTGCTTTATACTGTACCATTGTACTGTCACTAACCTCAGCAGAGTAGTGTTGCCTTTTACATCCTAAAACTGTTATTTCCAGTTTCTTGGAATTATTAGTCAGGGTTTCACCTTGTGATGTTCACCTTGCTGTCACTTAGTTTCTTGGTAGTTTGTACCATATGGTTAATGTTTAAGTGATACTGAAATTAAAGGCAAACTGAGTTCTACCCATGTGCATGTCTGGGAAGATGACTTTCCACTGTGATTTTTGATCAGAAAATTTGTTCTTGATAGTATTGACACAAAGTTTATCTGTCTAGATGTTAGGGTTTTCTGGTTTTCTGTTTTCAATTTTTCTGTTACTTTAGTTTTATACTGTTTAGATTTTAATCAGGCCTCCTATATCTGTGAAGGAGGGTATGCAATTTAAGAAGACTGATGTTAAAGAAACCAGGGAGGCCTACAGGTATTTTGAAGTTTAAATTTAAAATGCTTTGTTACACTTGTTAGGAAGCTTGTGTCTCTTCAAAGCAGTTGAGAACACACGACAAAAAAAAACTTCATTCCTCTGTGGTGGTTTGGTTGTCACCTTTCTACAAAGGAGTGGTTGGAAATTAAGCCTGATAGAATTGAGGCCATAAGTGCTTTGCTCTCCTTCTTCTTTTCTATAATATTTGGAAGTTGGCTGGAGAATAATGTATTGTATACACTTTTCAAAGGCACTCTGGACTTAAATGCCAGTTTAGTCCAAATGCCTATTCCTGTACAGCCCTCAGCGTATGGAGTAGCACTAGTGATTCTGCCAGCTGTACTGAAATTAAGCTTAGATGCCTTAGCAGCATGAATTTCTTGTGTCACTTTATGAGGTAAAATGGAGATACTTAGATTTGTCTTTCATGCTGTGAAGTTCTGACCCTAGAGTCAAAAATTGGTGGCTGAGCTGCAGGGCGTGTAACTGTAGCATCTGTATTGGTAGACAGATACACAGTTCTGTGGCTGCTGTCTTCAACATTTTGCTCAGGTGAGAATATTTTATTGTTAATGATGTGTATCTTTTTTTTCCACTTTTCAGCTTCTCCAACTTACATGATTCCAGTTTCAGGAAGAAAAATTCCTTTAAATACATACACCCCTGCAAAAATTCAACCAACACCACTTGAAACTTTGCCAGAAAGGCAAGGAGTAGAGAAACCGACTTTATGTAAGTAACTTCTGTCAGAGGCACAGTGGCTAACTTGATTACATTATTTCCAGCAGTAGGATTCTTTCTTTATCTATCTATCTATCTATCTATATTACATAATTTCTTAGGGCAGATATTTCTTTAAATTTCCTATGTAAATGGGATCACAGAGAACTCAACAGTGTTGCAGAATTAGTTGTAGTAGTAAAACTGTGTTAATAGTTCCTTTCTTTTGTCCTCTGAGGTGTCTGGGAGAATTTCTGTGGCCTGAAAATGGATGGCTTTTTGTTTTGAAGTACGACACTATTTCCAGTTGTCTCCTAGTGAATCAAGAACAGGAAATTGTTTAAATTTCAGAATTTCCAAGATGTTTTCTGAGCATTTACCATAGAGCTCTGTAAGCAGGTTCTGACTAAAGCTGCCAATAATATAATGATGTATTCAATCACTTGTATATATTCAGTATGAATATACTAGTGTCAAGCTACACTGTCTGCTTTTGGAAGCTTGTGCTGTTCAGTGGGCATCTAGAACAAAATCCAATTGCATGTCTGGTTTCAGTAGATACAGGGTGACTTTGTGTATGTTCCTGTGTTAGGTAACTTACATTTTTCTTGGGTCTGATGCTTTTCAGCATGGATCTTCTTAAGTGTAAAACCTAACACTTTTCTTCTTTATCTGTACAGCTTCCTCTGGATCTTCTGTTCATGTACCTAATGTTAAGCTAACTCTTGAAGAGACCTCACTAGATTTGGAACTTAGTGGTGAAACTCTTTTTGAGAAGAAATGATATTGATAAGACAAAACTGGAACCATCTTTTTAAACAATTTAGTGTGAGTTCAACTAAATTACTGAGCTTTCAAAAGCCAGTCATGTCTGTAGTTCAAAGTGCACCTAAGAAGCTATACATGGTTAACTAGTGTGCACACTGCATATTTAGGTCAAATGTCTTTTCTCATTTTTCAGAACATTTCAGGAATATTTATTCATCAGTTTGAACTTCACACTTTTAATGGAAATGCTGCACATGAACATTCTCAGTGTCTTCAAATATTTACTGTAAACCTGTACAATACCAATGCAGTGCTATGTGTTACAGTGGCTCTGTTGATGTCACTGTAATAAAGGCATTGCCTGCCTGTTGTCATTATAAACTTCTATTTTCAGGAGTTTATAATCTCCCTGTTGAGTTTCTTTTGTGGACTGAAACGTAACACACATCTTTGCTAGAAGCTTTTTTTTTAATTTAACTATGTTTCCAAAGAGATCTGTTTTGCCTGGTTTTGAAGTCAAGCAGATGTTTTCTGCATTTTACTTATTTTATATCATATATGCTGCAATAATTAGGCATGATGGAGTGAGTTAATGTGTCACTTTCCACTCTCCTTATTTTTATTCTGTGTTTACATCAGACCTGTCACATTCAAATTACTTTCTCTTTTATTGTTTAGTATACATGCTTGTATACGGGTACCTGTATATCATCCAGCAGATAAAACTGTCTTGTATATGTTTTTATCATGTCCTTCTGTTGTTTACTAAAAAGACAGTTTTATCTGCTTTGTCATATGTTTCTACAAAACAGTGATATTAAAAAGCAGGTTTTGTAAAAAGAGAAATGGTTACAGCTGGTCTTCTAGTAAGTTTATAATGAAAAATAGCAAATCTTCCATCTATGCTCTGTTATCATCCCTTCAGAGTAGAGAGACTATGGTGTAACAGACCTCAGTACTTACTGTTGCAAAATACTCAGGATTCCTCATGGCCTGGGGATTTTCATACTTCTGTCCTTGCAATATAGGTGGTTAACAACAGCTCCCATTAAAAACAAAAACAAACAAACAAAAAAAACCCCCCAAAAACAAAACAAAAAAAACAGCAAAAAAAAGAGATTTTATAAGAGCTGTGAGAAGCATTAGTAAGTAAGTGGAACTTTGAGTTACTGGGTTATGTAATCCTCCAGTCTCAGCAGATCTTCTTGTTATCCATGGCATGAAAAAATACTGAATTATTATAATTATCCCAAATGTATGAAAATATTGTCCACTTTTGTAAGTTCAAGTGGCTGGTTATTATTAATGGACGTAACTACAGGTTAAATAATTCCTTTACATGTAAGTTGCAGAAGTTGTAGCTTCTGAGTAATATTTTTAAATAGGGCTCTTCCTCATTTCCAGAGCCAGTGCAATACTTAATTACACTTACTTTGCCACAGGGCCTGTTTTTTCAGTGTTTACCACATGTGAAATGGGTTCAGCAGACTAATTCTAAGAGTGCTGGTTAAATACCAAAAATATGAAGGGTTTCACAGCTATATACTTAAAACATTTCATTTTCTGTAATGTAATTGTGTTATTGACAGTGTTGGTCTTGCACACAACTGAATGTACACTTGTTTACCATTTTTAAGAAAATACTGTAAAAATTTAAGTATGCGTATCATTCCAGTCAACCAAAGCTGTGGCATAACTTTTTTTTTATGTGCTTCTAAATAAAACCAAGATCACTGGCAACTTCTCTCCATTTTGTTTTCTTTTAAGTTTATATGTGAAGTACAGAGTAGTTGACTCAGTCATCTCAGTGGCAAACAACTTATAAATATGGCCTTAATATGCAAATAAGCTAAATTCTATTTGCAATTTACATTGCAGAAAATATTTTAAGAGATCAAAGTGTGTGTAAGTGGCATCAAATTTGGGCCTTTGAGGAGGAGCATGCACGAAATATGAGACAGAAGCTATTGTGGCAAAGACCTTACAAGAAGCTTGGAGTCTGCATTGATACAAAACCATACTTCTAACATGTACTTGCCATGGAAAAAGGAAAGAATGGATGGAAAAAAATTGTCACTATTCCACATAATGTATGAGTGTAATATGCTGAATCATAGATTCAAAGAATGGTTGGAGTTGGCAAGGGCTTGAAAAGTCGCTTCGTTCCAACCCCTGCCACTGGTGGGGAAAGGGACTTGTAGTCCAAATTTCTAAAAGTTGCAAATCTTCATGTGATCTGCTACCAGTGGAAGAATCAGCTTTCTGAAGCAAAACTGAACTTGACTAGAAATTATTCTTTGTCTTCCTCCAAGCTACACTGAGATCAGTGCATATTTTTCTGCCATAAAGTTGCTGGAAAAGAGAAACAAACTTCTATGTGGAAATTACTGTGTCTCTTGGTGTATTCTCTTAAAAGAGCCTAATTTGGTGATAACTGCTCTGATGTAAAAGGGATTGCATGTTTGACAGTGGTAAATTCTTTGGTTTTCAACAAGAGATAGAAGTGAAAGAAAGGAAATTCTGGTATTTTACGTATCTCAAGATTAGCCTAAAAGGGAGGTATTTTAGGCTATTTCTGCCTGGATGCATCTTCTATCCAACATGTTTTTGAGAAATTCACTTCCTGTGCATTATTCCTGATCTATATAACCTGCTGTACAGGAAGAATAGAAATACCATCAAAGCTATTTTCTCTACCACACTTACAGATCTCCATTCTATTCAGTAAAAGGGACAAAAGTCATCGACAACATAAAACAAGGTGGTCAGAATCAGACTTGGTACTAACTGAACATCTGCACAACACACAAAGCTCTAAAATCATCATCTTTTTCACATTCTTTCCTGTGCTTACTAACTCTATCTAGACACAGATTCAGCCTTGCTTAAGTAGCTGTAATTCCTACTGAAATCAGCTTAATTAGGCAAAAAGTGAATTTGGCCCAAAAAGAAAATTAAGGGATACTTTCTGCACTCACTAAAATAATTTTTGGGGATTTTAGTAAATGGTCTACTTCAGACATTTTGTTCAGGTTTTAAATAAATTTTCACTGTATTTTCTTTTAACTTAGCCAAATAGCTTCTAAAGATATCTTAAAAATTACTAAGCTATTTGGTTTCGGTGGCAAAAGTTGCTAAGGTGAATGGCAATTTCTTTTATGTCTTTTAACATAAAAATATTCCAATCTTATTGGTTTCTCAGTGTTAAAGTTATGCTACTACTTCACCCCATACATCCACCATACAACCATACAGAGCCTATACATCCACCCCAGTACATACTTCATATTTTAACCTGAATTCAGGTATGGATTTGCAGTAAAATCCAGGTTTTCAGAATAATGGCTCTTATCCTTAATAAGGGAAAAGAAACTGAGTATTTAATAATTGTTTTTTGTCTCATTAGGCTTTGGAATTAAATCCATGTGCACAAAATGGAGAAATTCAACAAGTAAAGAATGTTTAAATTGCTCAGCTTTCAGCCCTTGTGATTTAATGACTTCATTAATGCTTAAATTATCATAGCAGTTTCCATTGTTCAAGCCTGGAATATATAAAACCAAGGAAAATAAGTCTTTGGATAAAATCTCACCAAAGAAGAAAAAAAAATAAATTCTGTGTATTTTAATATTATATTTCCTAAAAATTGAGTTATATTGTCATTCTAATGACTGTCATCAATGCAGGAACCTACTGATGAGCACAGCCGTCATGAGATGTAATAACATCATGTTCTGGTCAGGGTGATGATGCAGGGAAAATGGTCTGTAATGGTCTCTGTTTCTCTCTGTGTTGAAGCAACCCTAAAGTCTTAACCATATCCTAACTGGGGAAAAAAAACTCCAAGCACTTCAAAATACCTTTGTTTTGCATGTAAAATCTTGGATGACTTTAAAAGCACAGTGAAAAATAGTGAAATCCAGTAGTCAGTTTTGGGAAAATCTTGATGACATTACTCATTGCATGGAAAACATACATGGTTTTAGGGAGATCTAGGCTTATGTTCAAATATTTGTTGTGGTGGTTGAATACTATATTTGGAAAAAGTCTTCAGGATCTGCCTTTCTTTTGATGCATGGAAATTTAAGACAATTTTGCACCACATTAATTCTGTCAGTGCAATAAATGTTATTATTGCAGTTTATTAAATGTTACTACAGTTCATTAAATTTAAGTTACCTAATTTGTGAGTAGAGAATCACTAATCTGTAAACCATGTTTTAGTACGTTTTAACCAGTTACTTGGCTAGAACACGTTATATTCACCCCCAAGCGTCTGTTACCTCCTGAAATCATTCACCACTGCTGCCTGCCCCTCCATCCAGTCAAGGTCAAGCTTGAAAATCCATCAGAGACTGACCGACAACTCAGTTAACAACAAGATGGAGAAGTTGTGGGGGGAAGATTCTCCACTTTCTCTACCAGATATACTAATTTAGTTCTTAAAACACTTTAATGAACTTGCAAAACCACTAACTCTCAAGGGCTTGCACAGCTAAAGGGACAGCAGTTAAAATTCCTTAAACAACCCTTGTTCTTTGTTTCTGCTTGTTCTGGATGAGAATCTCCAAGAAATGCAAATTCAAGGTGCATCTGGATGCACAATGAGCAGCTAGTCTGGCTACTCTGGGTGCATACTTAATGCTGACACCCTTTACTGCAGGTCAAGACCAAGGTGACCTGCAGCCTTCTGAAGCACTGGGACCAGAGGGAGGCCAGAGCATGGCCTGAGTACAGAGGACATCTACATATTTCCAAGGAAGGTACTAAACTTTAGCTATGTAAGAATGAGTCTTTAAAGACTCAGTTTTAGGAACAAAAGCTGACTCAACTCTACTGCAGGGAGATTAGAAATACCAGCCGTTCAGCTCCCAACAAACTATTCTTGAGAGAGGAAAAAAACAGGGGCTATGATGTTGCACTTTCTCTTTTTTATTTTTTACTTGCAGGAGGGAAGTTAGGCAATTGTTTGCAAAGTTCAGTGCAGTAATAGCACTTCCACTCAATCTTCAAGTAGCAAAATAAAACAGGGAAGTGATCTAACTGGTTGTTGGCAAAACCATTACTAAAGGTTTGTATCTAGTCAGTGTCCAAACTCCGTAGATGTGGAAATGCCACAGAGGTTATACATAGAGATGGGTGGTATTTCAGTGAAGAGAAAGTCACCAAGAGATATTGCTCATTCCTTTCTTATAGTTGCATACAAAGTGAACAAACATGTGAGATTAAACTTTATTAAACCAGAGAGTAATACATTGGGTGGAATGGCTGTTAGACAATACTTGTGCCAACAAGGCTCACTGCCTGGCACTCCAGCAAGTCACCTCTGCACAGTGATCCAGAAAGACTTCAACTCTCAAGGCGCAGCTGTGAACATCAGGTTGGAAGAGACATCAAGGATCATCTGGTCCAACATTTATTGGCAAAGCATGACCTAGATGAGATGTCCTAGCACCCTGTGTGGCTGAATCTTAAACATATCCAATGCTGGGGAATCCACAACTTCCCTGGAGAGACTATTCCAATGGATGGTTGTTCTCATTGTGAAAACATTTTCTCTTATGTCCATTTGGAATCTCCCCAGGATTAACTTGTACCCATTACTCCTCATTTTTTTCCACAACTCCTTGTAAAAAAGAGAACCTCCATTCTCTTTGTATCCAGCATTTAAATACTGGACCATGGTGATAAGGTCTCATCTGAGCCTTCTTTTTTCAAGACTGAACCTACCCAGTTCTCAGCCTTTCCTCATATGGCAGGCTTCCCAGTCTTTTGGTTATCTCTGTGGCCCTTCTTTGGACCCCCTTCAGCCTGTCCACATCGTTTTTGTACAGTGGGGACCAAAACTGAACACAGTATTCCAGGCACAGACTGACAAACGCTGAGCAGAATGAGATAATCACTTCTTTATCTCTGATGGTGATGCCCTTGTTCCTCAGCATCCCGTTGGCTTGCTTTGCTGCAGCTGCACACATTAACTCCTATTGAGCTTGCTGTTCACCAGGATCCCCACATCCCTTTCCACAGAGCTGCTACCCTGCCAAATAGGTCCCAGCTTGTGCTTCACTTCTGCACTTCTGTACTTCACTTCTGCTGCAAGATCCTACACTTGACTTTGCTGAACCTCCGAAGGTTCTTGTCAGCTCACTCTTCCAGCCTATCCAGGTCAACCTGCAGGTTTGCTCTCCCCTCCAAAGTGCACACTTCCCCACTTACTTTGGTACCACTGGCAAACTTCATCAGATTACAATTTGATCTCATCATCCAGATCACTTATGAAGATACTGAACAGTGTTTGGTTCGATATCAACCCCTGGGGGACCCACCAGTGACAGACTGCCCTTGGGGTGCTGCTTGTCACTATTTCCCCCACCACCACACAAACCATTTGTCAACATTGTGATATGTCAGCTTCTCTAGGAGGCTGTGAATAACTGAATCAAAGGCCTTGGACAAATCCAGGTAGACACGTCTATCACTTGCTCCAGACACTTAAAAGAGTCTCCTGCCTCTTCGAGTGCAGCCCTGACTTCAACCAAGCACAGGAAAACACAGAGGTGTGTGGAGACACCAGGCCCCTGTCCCGCTCCTGGGGGTTAGATTAGATATTATGTAGTTTGAGATGAGCTCCTCAGCAGAAGTTCTTCTCTGTGAGGGTGGTGAGGCCCTGGCACAGGGTGCCCAGAGAAGCTGTGGCTGCCCCATCCCTGGCAGTGCTCAAGGTCAGGTTGGACACAGGGGCTTGGAGCAAATTGGTCTAGCGGAAGGTGTCCCTGCCCGTGCGAGGGGGTTTGAACTGGATGAGCTTTAAGGCCCCATCCAGCCCAAACCATTCAATAATTCTGTGTTGGTTCTAGCGCCACAAGTTTGAATGTATTTCAACAGAAATGATGAAAACCCACAACATCCACATAACACTGAACACCGGCACATCGAGCAAGCCTGAACTGGCCTCAGCCGCGGCTCTCCTCACTGCCCTGACCCTCCCCATCCCGGCCGCCACCGCGGCCTTGGCCTCCTCCTCCCAGCCACCATCACGCGAGGGGCGGTCCCACCCAAGAGAGGCTGGGCCGGGGAGAGGACTGGGCTGTCGCTGCCGTTGGGACCTGCCCTAGCCCAGCGCTCGGGCCGGGCCGGGCCGGGCCGGGCCGGGCCGCGCCGCACTAGGCACTTTCCTGCTCCGTCCGCGCCGCAGGTAGGAGGCGGGGATGGCGCCTCGGTTCCGTCAGCGTCTCACGGAGCGGGCACCAGAACAGGGACGGCGGGTGTGCCCAGCGGTGCCCGGAGGGCGGGGTGGGGGGAGCCGACCCAGCCCTGGCGCCTCGGTGGGAGCGGTGCGGCCGGCATCTTTAGCGGGACCCGAGGCGGGGGTCACGCGGAGCAGCCCGACCAGGCTTTGCCGCTGGTGGCGACGCCTCTCCTCACCCCGCGTAGCTGTGCGGGGCCTTGGCCGCGGCAGGGCTCGTAGGATGGGGCTTCCGTTCGAGCGCAGCCTGGAGGCCGTGGCGTAGATCTCCTACCCGTCTCGCAGGGCGCCGGGCCCCTTGGTCGGCAGCGGCTGAGGAGGCAGTGCGGGTAAGCGGGCGGTGGTGGAGCTGTCCGGGCAGGGCCAGGAGGGACTCGGAGCGCTGGTGCTAGCACCCGCCCTCGGAAGGAAGCCTGTGGAATTGTCATGAGAGGCCTGCAGTGAGGCTGCTCAAGGGCGCTTGCCGTGCCAGCCGCTAGTAGCGGTGCACCTGTATGACTGCACAATCGTTCATAGCTCTCTCTTCAGTTGCAGGGTATAAAATCACGATCAGTGGCCATGCCGTTCTTAGTACTCTGAGGCAAGTACTAAACGTGAATATGCTATTACTGCCCTGTCGGATGGTAACAAGCTGGTGCCCAGCTTCGTATGGGTAGTTTTGTGTTTCTCTGTAATAAATCATGCTTTTAGTGCAGGGTAAAGAGAGGCTGAAGGTTCTGTTTAGATGGAGACTGTAGTATGTATGATACGCACTGACTGCATTAAAGTGTTACTCTGTAGGGTAAGATGCTTCCTAAGCTTCTTTGGTTTATCAGCAAGTGTGTTTTGCCAGTTTTGTCTCTACATATTAAGGTGTTTGGGGAATGTCTCTGAACAGTTGGGGTGCTGTTTTGAGTGGTCTACAAATGCATAGGAAAACAGTCTTGAGTCAACTTCTTTCTATGTAAATTATGCCTGCTGGTTTATATAGGCAATTTAGCTGGCCTAAGCATGAGTCTGTATGTACCTGTTTCAAAGAAGGTAGCCAATTATGTGCATTGGTAGATATTTCCTATGAACATGATTCTGTCTTTCCTTGTTCGTGTGCTCACTAGAGTGGGGCAGTAAGCCACTGCACATACATATATGCTTGCACAGCTGCATGTGGAAATTAATCGATGGCAGAAGCCTGCAGTTGCACAGACCTCAGTGGGAGTGATGGAGGAGAGTCTGTGGTAGGGAAGAGCATTCAGTGCTTATGCCAGTCATTGGCCGACTTCTGACAGAGCTTGTCCTGAATAGAGTAAGAGTCCTTGGAGCATTTCCAGGAGTGTAGTCAGGACTGCAGACTTGATGCTTTGTTTTGCCACAGGGAGTAGAAGTGAGCAGCACTGATTCTTCTTCCAGTTTCCCAGTCTATTCTTCCTTTTTCCCAGTCGTGCCCCTTACTGAAAGCTGCTCCTCCCACCACTCTGCTGCTGTTGGTATATTTTGAACCACATTCTGTCTGATGTGGTGTATTTGCAATCTTTCTCAAGGGAAAAAAAATAAGGCTTGTTAGAATAATGAAGACAGAAGAGGGTGATTCTCACAGTGGCTTTGAAACAAAGGCAGTGGCAGCACAGTTTCTGGAACTAAGTTCTTGCATAACAGCGCTGACTTTGTAGTATGGCTTTCTTCATAATGTGCTCATTTTAGACTAGCCTTACGCTGTTGGCTTTGCCACAAGGCATGCATAATCACATGCAAATGCAGTATGTTATGGTAAAGTCACATGAACTGAGTATTCCAGAGCAAAGTTTTCTGTTCGCACTAGTTGTAAATTTAACTTAATTTTACTGTATGTGCATGTGCTGTTTGGCTTTTATTAACTTTTATTCCATAGTTGCGTTACACTTAAACACCTGTTTTAGTATTTAAGTATGGGAAGGAACATTTGAGAAAGCAGCAGAGAACACAACTTTCATGCCATTACATGCATAACTCTTGTAAGTTTGACTGTTAGCAGTGTGGATGGTGTTAGTGAATGAGACACCTTTCCTTCAAACACCCAAATACCTGCTGCAGATTTCATTAAGACAAACTAGTCATTTAAAGTGCTTCAGTTAAAAGAGAAACCCAGAGACTTAAGTTGCATTGATTATTTTTCCTGATATCTTGGAGTAGGTCTTTTTTTAACCACTTTCTTTTAATAGCTTTCCTTAGTCAAAGGCTGAATATAATATTGTTCAGGTTAATAGTTTCAAAATAGTACCTGCAGAGCTGTATTTTCAGATATGGCAATATAGGATGCTACCAAGCATGCATTTCTTGACTGACAGAAAAGAAATGAGGGAACCTTATTCCCATTATTATTTTGGGGCTTTTTGATCAGTGAAATCTGTAATACTTTAAAAGCTGCCTTTTTTTTTTCTTTCCTATTATTTTGAAAAGGCAGTTTAGTTTTTGTCATCAAGTCAGGGTTGCGGTATATTTTTGGGGGTTTTGGCTTTTTTATTCCAGGTGGCCTAATCTGAAACTGGAAAGAACTTTGAAAATGAAACTTAGGGTTTGATTGGTGAGAAGAAATTAAAAAATACAGAGAAAAACAAATAATAAAACATTTTTTTAACTTATTAACTAAAGAATAAAAATTACTTGTTTTACAGTATGCATCAGCTGCTTTGCATGTGTCTCTCTGTTTCGTCTTTTGATGAGTAACAATAGTAAAAAGCTATCTTTATGCTGGCTAGCAGCATCAGCTTACTAATGGAGCAGTAGGGAAGGGTTCGTCTGTGATTCCACCTTACAAGGAAATTGCATTGTTTATTTAAAGGACTAAATATTTCAGAAAAGATACTCTCTGTAAAACACTTCCATCTAGTACTGCTTGGCAAAGAGATGTTAACTAGCCTTCCCTCCCACCATTTTCTTCTACTTTTCCTGCTCTCATGCAAAATTCATTAACCTGGACAGACTCTTGGAATTCCATCTGTCTCTTTACTGCGTTAATTGTACACTCTGTCATGCTGATCCAGTCTGACCTACTCACTGGAGTTGCCAGTTAAAATTCCTCAACAATTCTCTTGTGATCTTTTCCATTTTTAAAAGGTAGTTTCCTGGATTATAATTGTTTTCTGTTCAAAGCTGGATTAATAACAAGAATTAACGTCTTGGTTAAATAGTTCTAGCTTCTTGTGGTAGGAACATGCTTCTTGAGGGAGGAACATGTTACTAGAAATTTATTTGATCTTTCTTTTGTTTGGTATACATGTGGTGTATATTGTCCAGTATACTGGATTCTTTTCAGATTGCAAGGGGAAAGTTGCACGTTATTCTTCCTTTTCACAAACAGAGATAGTCAAAATAAATGTGTACTGGCTTCACATGTGGTGAGTGACTTTACTTACTCCTGATGTTCGATTGACAAGCATTATATCTTTTAAACGCATTCCATATATTAATTTGTCAGCACAGAGAAGGGAAAGTGTCAAAATTGGCTTGATATCCTTATCTGTCTAGTATGTTTAACTCTTCTACAGAGTTGTCATTGAGTCTATTGCCGTCCTTATATTCTGCCATCTGCTTATTGCAATTAGGAGCATTTTATCAGTGAGACAGATCTCCAAATTGTACTTTCATTCAAATGGTACTAACTGTAGGCTTGGCATCTAGAAAAATAATACAGATCTGTTCTTAAATCAGTAGTTGGATGTACAGAAATTCTAAGAAAATGGCATCTTCTCAGATGAGTTCATACTCTGGTTGAGAAGTAATAATGGGAACACCAGTGTGCAGAGAACCAGTAGCTGAGAGCAACTTACTGTGGTTTCAAAACAATGCAGACTTTCTACAGAGTGCAGGAGGGTCAAAGGAATCCCCTTTTAATTTTTCTTTGCCTTCTTTAAATATTGGGTAGTTAAAGTTGGTATTTTTTTGAGTCACATTTCTCAGAAAAATAGTAAATAATACATTTAACAATAAAAATAGCAAGTTATCAAAAAAAAAGCAAAAGAGTAATTCTCATATGAAGACAGGCTGAGAAAGTTTGTGCTGTTCAGCTTGGAGAAGAGAAGCTGCATGAAGACATCATAGCAGCCTTCTAGTATCTGAAGAGGGCCTACAGGGGTACCAGAGAGGGACTCTGTCAGGAGCTGTAGTGACAGGACAAGGGGTAATGGGTTCACACTAAAATGGGAGATTTAGGTTAGATATAAGGAGAAAATTCTTTACTGCAAGAATGGTGAGACACTGGAATAGGTTGCCCAAAGAAGTTGTGAATGGTCCATCCCTGGCAGTGTTCAAGGCCAGGTTGGATGGGGCTTGGAGTAACCTGGTCTAGTAGAAGGTTACTTCAGCCCCTTCGTGGGGACTGGCAGAGGGGCCAGTCCATAGCAGGGAGATTGGAACTAGATGATTTGAAGATTCTTTCCAACCCAAACCATTCTGTGATTCTGTGTCATCGGGTCTACTAAGAGCACATGATGAGAGTGTTTTACAGTGTGTGTATTAGCACAGTGTGATGTTAGGCATTAGTGTGTTGTACGTGTCTCTTTTCTTTTGTCACATGCTAATCTTTGAGTGATATCTGACATCATGAAAGATTCAGTAATCAGAAAGCTTTGTATTCACAAAATGTGGAGGCTTTGATGTTTTTACTCTCAAAGAATTATCCAAGCTTATTAATGTACTCCTTGAGGTAAAACAATGGTAAATAATAATTAAACTAGTATTTCTATTCATTATTCCTCTTCTCTGTGTTTTAGACCATTTTCTCAATGTTTAGCTGGATTGGATCAGATTCATTTATATGCAGAGCCTACTTTATAATACAAGGAGAATCAATAACATCTTGTAAAGTCCTGTTGAAGTGAATTGTATTCTGTAAGCACTTCTGGTGTGTATTGGTCAAGTGGATCCTCTTGGTAGCTTGTTATTTTCAGTTATTTTCCATAGTTTTTAAATATGTGAAGCAGCAGCAAAGGAAAGGATATGCCATCTTTTTCCTCTTCTCCTTGATTCTGTAAATCTTTAATTATAAATTGACCTGAATTGGCATCACTCTGCTGTCATTCTGCTTGAGAAGCAAGAAGACAAGGCAGCTGTGATCTGAAGAAACAATATTTTAATACTGAAGAAACAGTTCTTCAGTTTAATAATTGCTGTGAATTACTGATGAGCTTACACTGATACACAGCAGTGAACATAGTAATAGTCATCTAATGCCTTATAACCACAGAAATTGCCTAAAAATGCCTAATTGGTCAAAAGTTTTAGATATGTGTTTGTTAGTATCTCCACTCACAGTTACTGTGAATCTCAAATTATTTTCTTTTCTAGAAGTCTTTTAGATAATATTTCTCTTTTTTTTTTTTTATCAGGTAAGGAGACGAAGCCTGTTGAAGCCATGTGACAGCTTGAGTAGCTTCCATTAAAACTTTTGGTAAAGAACAGCTGACCACAGACATGCTATGTTTTGGAGCTCTGCCTGTGGGGCTGACCAGCCATTGCTGTCACCAGCTAGCAGTGCTGTTCCTTTGCGCTTCTGTATATGACACCAGCTTCTGATGCTACTGTTGCTTTAGAGTAACAGTCAGATTCTTGTTTTAGGGCTGTTCTTTGCACTGGAGCACAAAACCTGAAAATTTACAGTTTCCGGATGAAGAACTAGGCTGGAGCTTGCTGACTTGGGGCTTTTCTGCTCTGATTTTTCTCTGTGCTGTTTTTGATCAGTTCAGCAGTGAATTCCTGCCTCCTTCCCCCTTGCTTGTAGTTAATCTTCAAAGTTGATTGCATTTTGTTACCAGGGCACATATACACTTCAAATGAAAGTAATTTTAAAAGCTGTTTTCTGAGAAGAGCCCTGTGTTCTCAGAAAAGTCTTTGTATTGCTTCCAAGTTCTCAAGGATTTTTTAACCTTGCATGAAGACATCTCTTCCTCCCTTCCTTTACTTGCTGTGGCAGGTGGTTGTTGGTTTTGTGTTTTGTGTCCCTGCCCATGGCAGAGGGTTGGAACTAGATTAGCTTCAATGTCTCTTCCAGCACAGGCTGTCCTGTGATGACCCTGCTCTACCTGTAATGATCGTGCTCCATGACAGCCCTGCCCCATGACTCTTCTGTGATGTAGCTGTGTCACTGAAATGGTGTAAATGATGCTGAAAACAAGAAAAGGAAAATATTTAAGCCTTGTCTGTGTTCTGGTATATACTTGCTCTGATAGTGACCTGACCTTTCCCATTTAGAGGTGGTAATGGTTTGTGGCAGACAGTTGTATCTGTAGAGGCACAAGACAATGTATTTGGAATAGTTGTGAGAAAGTACAAAGCTTGAGGTCCTGGCAAAATAATCTGTTTCCAAAAGAAATAGAAAACCATAGCATTCGGAAGACTGGTTATTCTTAAGATGTTTATAAGAATATTATCCTTTATTCATTAAACACCGCCAGTATACTGTTTCCTGTGTTAGAAATACATTAGAATAAAATAGCGTGCGTGCTTTTGGTTAGTTGTGAATAAAAAAGTAGGATGAGAGAAAGGGGAATTTGCTGATGACTTATGTGGACAGCTGTTGAACAGCCAGGATGCCATTCTTGGAATCTAAAGCAAGCTGTCTTCACATCTGTAAGAGGTAAGCATCAGGTCTGCTCTGTGGTTGTGACTGACTGAGGTAATAGCTTTTAGACACATTTATTAAAAGCTCTGTTTACTGAAACTATTGTCAATAACAAAAATACACAGTTGAATACACAGAGAAATTTCTGTGCATGTGTTAATGGATGTAGATGGCCTCACAAATGAGGGGCTATAAGGAATTGAGTGGGAAAAAGCTTCTTTTTTGGGTACAGCACTACTCAAGAATAATTGTAATGTTTGGATATATCAGGAACATACTTATGGTTTTTTTAATTAAAAAAACACGTAAGATAAAAGGCTGTTGTCAGTTTTGCTATCAACCTGTACAACACAAAGCAAGGCTGGATAGAGAAGTATCAGTCATAACTTCTGGGTAATACAAAATCTAATTTCTGCAGTCCTCTCTCAAGTCCTTGTGTTTCATAAAAGCTCTATTTCTGATCAAGATCTGTTTTATTTTTAGGAGGATAGCATTGTGTTTAAAATGGAAGTTGACATAAATGGAGAGTCCAGAACTACCATATCCACCCTTCCTGTGCCTCTTGCAGAAGTGAGTCCTGTGGGCAGGATGGAAACAGAGAAACCCCGCTGTTCCAGTACCCCCTGCTCACCAATGCGACGGACAGTTGCAGGGTATCAAATCCTGCACATGGATTCTAACTACCTGGTTGGCTTCACAACTGGAGAGGAGTTGCTAAAATTAGCCCAGAAGTGTACGGGAAGTGAAGAGAATAAAGGGGAATCTGGGCCAAACTTGCACTCCAAACAGCTTGATTCAGGACTTACACGTTCCTCTCGTTTGTACAAAACTAGAAGTAGGTACTATCAGCCATATGAGATCCCAGCAGTAAATGGAAGGAGGAGGCGAAGGATGCCAAGCTCAGGGGATAAATGCACCAAGGCTTTACCATATGAACCCTACAAGGCACTTCATGGTCCCCTGCCTCTTTGCCTTTTAAAAGGTAAAAGGGCTCATTCGAAATCCCTGGACTACCTCAATTTAGACAAAATGAGCATTAAGGAACCTGCTGACACGGAAGTGCTACAATACCAGCTCCAACACCTCAACCTCAGAGGGGACCGTATGTTTGCAAGAAATAGCACATGAGCTATCATAACTTGAATTTAGAACCAATTTCTAGTTATTTCTGTTGCTGCAAAAATCCACTGTTGTACTGTGTACATGACTGTCCACATTGTATGTGGTTGTATCAGTTAAATATTATCAGAAAATAATTTATTTGAATAGATTCTTGGAAATGCAATGTGTTAAAAATATGTGGAGGGAGAAATCCTTCCTAAGAAAGCAGCTTCTGATGCAAATTTGACTTCAACTGGTGGATATTTCTTTGAACACCTTTTAACAAAAAAAACACCACCACCTTTTGATTGTGGGGTTTGGGATAGGGGGTTTTTTTGTACAGTTAGAGCTGGTATTTCCAGCAATTTAACACTGAAAAAATGGTGATGTCTGCTTGGTTGTTGCTAATTTTGGCTTGATGTTAGAAACTGCTCTTGGAAAAGTGCTTAAGTTTAGGAAGCTTTTTGGTTTGACTTTCTGTTCCTGTATTCTACAGTAAAGCATATGTATTTATTTTTTCTTTTCACATCATGGAGAGGAAAGTGAGCTTGGTTAAATAAGATCACTTCTGTTTAAAAAATTAAGTTCAAACATTTTCAGACTGCACTTACAATGGTGATGAGGGTGAGATTAACTCAGCAAACCTTTGCTACTTGAATCCTATTAAATGATTATTTATTTTTATTTGTTTTTAGTTTCTGTGTGGAAGTAGTTGCTTTGCCTCCTCTGTTCTATATAAAATTTGTTCAGGATAAGTATTTGAGTCATTAAAAAAAAATCTTTTGGGGAGTAAAGGTTCTTTTTTTGTAAGTGGGATTTATTTTTCACATTGTCATGGCCCAAAAAATGATGTACTGCAGATTCCACTAAATAAACTGGAATATCTGCTTTGATATGTTAGTAATGGTTTTGATTTTTAAGCTGTGATTTCAGTATCATGCATAGTAACAGGAAGTGTCAAACAACTTCATCGTTGCTTTGGAAGTGCAGTTGTTTTGAAGCACTGAACACTAGAGATCTGTAAAGCCATTTTTTATTTACTTTTGGGGGTTTTTTTTGATGGAGTGCAGGTCCAAGATCGAAGAGATAATCCTGGATTAATTATCTGAGTAGATTGAATACACTGGCTTACTTACGTTACTTAAGAATTTTTTTGTCCAGTCATGATGTAAAACTCAGTTTGGCAGCTGTATCCGTAGATGTATTTAAAACATCTTAGTAACTTTAAAAAGGAGCAATAGTTTTTAGAGGTGTTTTTAATTTTAGGTGTAATCTTTTACTTGAATCAGTGTGCAGCTTTTGGCTGATGACCTCTTAGAAGTAGTTTAAAAATAAGATCACATTGTTGGAAACATAAATTATTTGATCAGTTGTTTCTGGTAGAATTAATATTTGTTTGTTTATCATTCAGAATGAATAGAAAGCACTACTTAGTGCATGTACTGTGGAGTTCTCATTCTGTCACTCCACAGCTGGTAAATTAAGGCAGCCCATTAGTCTGCATTTTGCTAGTTTGGTTATCTTTTTTTTTTAGATTTATTAGAATCATTGCAACAAACCGATATGTATTTTTAAAAGCTAACTACACAAGTGTAAACTTAATGTATTGAACAATGATTTTGAAAGTAAAATCTTACATAGTCTTTAGTTTGAAAAACAGATTATGGTCAGATGCCAAAGAGATGGGGATTTTCTTTAAGGAATAAACTCCAATGTTTAATGAAATACCCTGTGAAACTACGTTTCTGGCTGAAAAATAAAAAGGGTGGTATGAAAACCTGTTGTTGTGGAATCTTTTGCTGTGCAGGAGAAAGAGAACATTTAAAAAATACAACTCTAGACCAGGCATAATTTAAAAACAACTTTAAAGTGGAGATCTTGGGTGTCTGTGAAATAGATGCTTAGGTTTGTTATTTTGTTTCAGGAAATGGGGCATGCAGTTACTAATACTTTGTGCATGTTTCTAGAGTCATTCTGTGTCATAAGTGAATAGCTACAGCAATAGAGGGATTGATAGCTAGCAAAGTTCAAACATAAAATGTGTGTTGGTATTTCATCTGTTTGGTGATTTACTCATGAAGGTGCTTACACATGGTGATATTGTTTGCCTAACTCATACACAATTGCAGCTGTCATAGCATATGGGAAATGCTACCTATCTATACTGTTTATAAGAGACTAAGCAAATAATTGTTAATTGATAACATAACTTGTTTCTTACTCTTTCAGTGGTTCCAAAGAACCTGAAACAAATTATCAAACATAATCAAATTTTGATGTTATGGATGTTCGGGGGGGTGGTCTCTCTGGAGTAAGTTATTAGTGTTAAACTTCATCTTAAAGAGGAAAGTATACTAAAAATAAACAATAGGAAGAAAGGATCTCCAGGGAGAATATAAGCATTAAAAAAATAAAAATTTAAGGAACACTAATTTTATAGTGGAGGTACATTGCAGAAATATAAGTTGTTAAGCTGTTGTAGGAAGAATGCAGATCTAAAATTGAAAAGGTAGATTTGTTACAATGCTAATAACATTAAAGACACCTTCCTTTCCTCCTCTGTAATGTAGGGTCATTCTTAATGATGATACTGGCTCAGAAGATTTCTTTGGTTGCTGTGTTTGGCTACTTCTGAATGGCAGTAGTCAAGAGTCAGTGCTACTGCTCTAGCGGGCTAAGTGCTAAACCTGATCTTGTGCATCTGTGTGGGATGCCTCAAGAGAGGAAACATTACCATAATGTTTCAATACCCAGTCTGTCTTACGTCCTCTTTAACTTAGGCTTAGCTTTAGTAATTTAGTGGTAGAGGACAACATCAAGGCTAAACCTACAGAACACCTATATATGCCACATTAGATAAGGAAAGAAGACTCAGCCTATGGGAAAAATCCAGAATTGATTGACTTCCACTCAAAACAAAAGGGAAGGTAAGGATATTAACTGTCCACATTCCATCCAATTTTAGGAGGCTATTGTCTGCATGTACTTGATCTTAGTTATGAAGGAGTTGGTCAGGAGTGAAAAGGAGAGGACAGAAAAGAAGGGCTTTCCACAGTGCTTTTATTTCTGTGGAGAGTGGGCAGAAAGAATTCACTAAAATGTATCAGGGAAAAGGTTGGTGAAATAATTGGAAAACTCCAGAAGGGCAGTGCTGCAAGAACAGGAAGAGTGAAATACTGTATGGTTTCAGTGTCAAAACAAGAAAAGTCATGGAAGAGGAGATAGTGTGCTGTCTCAAATAATTCTAGAAAGCAGTTGTCCATATTTCTGAATGATTAGGGAGAGTGATGGGACATTTTAGCAGTATGTGTGATCAGAGCTGGGCTGCAGTGAAGGTAGAAAGGAGGATCCTGTGGCTGGGTATGTACACTTTCATAATCCAAAACCTAGATGAAATCTAAATTCAGAAGAATGTTTGAAGGGAATAAAATCCTGTGGTGTTTCTGTGATGTTATGCAGCTCTACACAGTGGCAATAGGTATTTGGTGCAATTTCATAGTTCTTTGACAAAGCAGTTTTAGGAGGCTGCCTGAGCAAGAACAAAACTTTCATCTGTGATGTTCCCTTAATACTATTTTCAGTAAAAAAAAAAAAAAAAAAAAAAAAAGGAAAAAGCTTCAAGCTTCTTTATTTTTTCTGTTATAAAAACCAACTATGATGTCTTGGTGTCTGGTAGCATTATTGCTCCATTTGTTTTTGCCATTTTGCTAGACTCTTGCCTGCTGAAGCTCCTGATGACCTGTTCTTTCTGTGAAGGTGAATGAGACAGAACTGCTAAAACATGCAAGAACTTTGAGAACAGCATCAACAGCTTGGACCCTATGAAAAATGGAGCAAGCCATGATTTGCTGTAGTGCTTTACACTAACCTACTTTTCAGAAACTCAAAAAATGTCAAAGAAAAGCATTAGGTACTGAGATGCTTTTAGAAGTCTATTTTGGGCCAGAAATGCTGTAGTGCATTTCACAGTGTGACTTACAGTCTGGAATTGGATAAAGGTACAAAAGGTGAGTGCACTGGAATATTGGATGGCAGAACACCAACATTTTAAGCTGGATGAATGAGATACAGTGGGCAGAAGAATGCATTAAATGTAAGATTTATTTTATTTCTGCCTTAGCTCAATGGTTTCAACTTTTTATTTTAACTGGGGCAAGCATTTTCCAATTATTATGAAGGGAAACTGAGAGATACCCAGAATAGCTACAGCTCCAAGCAACTGACTCTTTGCAAGATATCTACCTATCCATCTACATAAATGTTTTCTGTAAAAATTAATCATCTTCAATTTTTACTATTGCTTCAATGTGCAACTGATATTTCAGAATTACTTTTGATGAAGAGATAATTGGGGAAAAAAGTATCAGAGGAAGAAATGGTGGTGGTGGTTATCAGCTAAAATAGTAGGAAAACTTTCATGTAAGCAGTGGGAGTCCTATTGATTTAATAGATTTGAAGTAGAACTGCAAACAGCAAAATATTCATTCATCACTCCAGAAAGCAGAGGTGGGACAAGATGATCTCTAAAGACTGTTCCAGTCTGTAAATTCTGTGAGGTGCAGCCATGTGTCAGATGTAATAAAGTGTTTTACAAAACTTAACATTTCAGAGGTATTTTTAGAAGGCTGGACTACTTGCTTCTTATAGAATCAGAATCATTTAGGCTGGGAAAGACCTTTAAGATCAAGTATAACCAGCACTGCCAAGTCCACCACTAAACCATGTCCCCAGCGCCACTTCTACATGTGGCTGGTTTAAGGATGTGACACTCCCAAAGACTTGATGATCTTAAAGATCTTTTCCAGCTTAAATAATTATATGATCTATATGTCTTTTAAATATCACTAGGGATGGTGACTCTACAGCATCCCTGGGCAGCCTGTTCCAGTGCTTGATAAATCTTTCTATGTCCCTAATATCCAATCTAAACCTCCCCTGGCACAGCTTGAGGCTGTTTCTTCTTTTGCTTGTTACTTGGGAGAAGAGTCTGGCCGCACCTCACTCCAACCTCCTTTCAGGCAGTTGTAGCAAGCAATAAGGTCACCCCTGAGCCTTCTCCAGACTAAACACCTCAGGTCCCTCAGCTGTTCCCCATCAGACTTGTGCTCCAGGCCTTTCACCAGCTCCATTGCCCTCCTCTGGACCTGCTCCATCACCTCAAAGTCTCTCTTTGTAGTAAGGGGCCCAGACCTGAACACAGGATTTGAGGTGCAGCCTCAGGGGATGATCACTGCCCTGGCCCTGCTGGCCACACTACTGCTGATACGGGCCAGGATGCTGTTGGCCTTCTTTACTGCCTGGGGCACAAGCTGGCTCAAGCCCAGCAGCCATCAGTCAGCACCCCCAGGTCCTTTTCTGCCAAGCAGTTTTCCAGCTGCTCTTCCCTAAGCTTGGAGCATTGCAGGGGGTTAATGTGACCCAAGTGCAGGACCTGGCACTTTGCCTTGTTGAACTTCACAATACTGGCTTCAGCCCATTGATCCAACCTGTCCAGATTATTCTGCAGAGCCCTCCTACACTCAAGCAGAACACTCACCCCCAGACAACCTGGTGTCATTTGCAGATTTACTGAGGGTGCACTCAATCCCCTCATTCAGGTCATTGATACAGATATTAAACAGCCCCAGTCCTGAGCCCTGGGGAACACCACTTGTGACTGGCCACCAACTAGATTTAAATTCATTCACCAGAGCTCTCTGGGCCTGGCCATCCAGCCAGGTTTTTATCCAGTAAAGCTATCAAAGATGTGAGCAGCCAGTTTCTCCAACATCCATGCCCTCTTCCTCATCCAAGAAGCGGGTCACTTTGACATAGCATGAGATCACGTTAGATAAGCAGGACCTGCCTTTCATAAACCCATGCTCACTGGGCCTGATCACCTGGTAACCATGTGTTTGCTTTCAAGATGATCTGCTCCATAATCTTCCCTTACAGTGAGGACAGAGTGACAGCCCTGTAGTTCCCCCATCCTCCTTCTGGCCGTTCTTATAGATGAACATCGCATTTGCTAACAGTCAACCAGGACCTCCTTGGTTAGGACAGACATTCTCCTTAGCCCTCCTTTTGTAGTTAATGTATTTATACAAACACTTTTTATTGTCTTTTATGGCGGTAGCTAAATTAATTCTAGTTGGGCTTTGAGCCTTCTAATTTTCTCTCTGAAGAACTTCGCAACATCCTTGTAATCCTCTCGGAATAGCTTGTGCCTTCTTCCGAAGTCATAAACTCACATTTTTCCCTGAGTTCTAGACGAAGCTCTCTGTTCAGCAAGGCCAGTCTTTCTCTTGCTGGCTCATCTCTCAATACATAGGGGTGGGCTGCTCGGCTCTTTCAAGATTTCCTTCTTATGAAATCAGATCAGTTGCCACATGCTTACATCCCAAGGTATTCTGATGGTACCTAGGGTGTTTCAGCAGCCATAGGGGGATAAATACCTGGCTGTGAAGGGAAAGAAGCATATATATGAGGAATTTCATGGTGAATTATGGGATTTGTAATATCTACTCAGAGGTATGAATTTTAGGATGCTTTATCTTGGAATGTAGCTTTGCAGAATGAATATTCAGAATTGTAATGGAATGAAAAAAAAAAAACAAAACAAAACTAAGGCCTGAATTTATTCTTTCTTAAACTGATGTTACAAATCTAACCAAGCCTTCCTTTTTCTCAGTAGGCTTCCAGAGAAGGCCTAAGTCTTGCAGGCAGTACTACTGATGGTGAGACAAACAGCTGTTCCCATTGGCACTAGTTACACCCTTGAATGATGACATTGGCACCTAAATGCCACTAGCAAATCATAACAAAACTTTCACTAATGATCCCATGCTGTATTTTTCAGGGTTATGCGTGTTGTACTGGATTATGTGGGGAAGTTCAAAAATGTCTTAGGAAAACCAGACTTTGTCAATGCAAACGATTATTAAAATGCTGGTCTCATTTTTACAATACTTGGATGTTTTTATCTGCCTTCCAATTTTAGAAGACCAGAGATGCACTTGATATGACTCTTCTGTCTTCTTAGCTGTTGACTTCGAAAAAGTTAAAGAGAAAAAAAACCTTATTCATACACACTCCTGAAATACAATATATGCTTTATATCACCAAAGGCAGAGTAATCCAAGTTGTTGATCAGTATTGAAACCACTGTTGCAGTGGCCTCAAAAAGATATTTTTTTTTAATGCATATAAATGATGGCATGTTCCCTATTTGCATGATTTAGCCTTCAAGTCAATGGGGTAATAGCCACTGGTTTTAATGACAGAGGAGCTGGATTTCAGAAAAACAAAGCTGTAACACTCTATTTTGTCATCAAACCTTCAATCAGTCACCTGCTTCCCCATCTCCACTTCTGTGGAGTTTCCACTGGTTAACTTAGGGGAACTAAAGAAATCAAGACAATTTTGGAATTAAGAGATTGTCTCAAGTGGGCAGTTTTCAAGAAGAAAAGTCTTACTTGGCAAATGTGTTTGGAAAATGTTCTCAGCTGAGATTTGCCTAGCTCAAGGAAAATCATTTTGAAGGGGCTGATGGCTTTTTATTATTATTTGACAATGAGCTGTGAGAAGATGACAAAGCCCTTAGTCTGACAGCAGTTAGTGCTTAATACTAATTTATAAACGTTCTGCCAGGAAAAAAAAAAAAAAAAAAAAAGCAGTAATTGTGTATGTGATTAACCAGAGGAGAGATGGCAACAACTCCAGGTAGTAGTTGAAACCACAGGACATACCCAAGGTATCTTTCAAAGACAACTGAGGAAAAGAAACCAAAAGGAGTAGCTATCTGTAATATTCTGCTTGCATAAATGAGAAGTTTTCTTGTATCTTTGATCTGAAAAGCTTGTATTTAATCCTCATCTGGGGTGAAATGGTAGTAATTCTGACTAATCAACTGATAAAAGCTTAAATTTCCCGCCGAAGGAAGGTCAGCAATGCTGTTCACTTGGGCAATTTCAACACAGCCAATCGTCATTCTAATTAAAGCTCCCGTTGAGACTGTTTTCTTTGTTCAGAAGATTAAGTATGTCCTTAATCATCCAGATAAGCTGGTATCACAAGGATACTGTAAGACATCTGAAAGATTAAATGCCCACTATCAAATGCAAACTTGGTCCTGAAATTGGGAAACTAAAAAGTTGCCGTGTATAATTCTGTGATCATCTCTAATTTACATGAACTATGACTAAATGATGTAGCTGAAAAAAAAAGAAATATTTTGGGGATGTTTGTAATGATATGATAATAATTTATGAGGAAAAGGTAATAGTTAATGTCGGGTGCAATTTGGAGGTTATGATGGAGAATGACAAATGAAACTCCTTAGTATGTGCCTTTTCTCTCGTGTCAGATTTAACCAGTCGAATTATTTTTAACATACAGAAGTTTTACTTGCACTTAGCACCTTGAACTCTGGTAATGAATGAAGATGCAGGAAATATTCTTGAGAGAGCAATTAATAATTATTATTACACACATTGGATGAAATATGTTAATGCCAGCTGGCCTGTTGAAAGTAAATCTGTGGTTTGTAATAGGTTATAATATTCTTGATTGACTTTAAAGATATGTTTGCGGTTTGAAATGTATATTAGTAAAAATTTATTTCTTTCTTCCTTTCCCAGCTATATTTTTTTTCTCTTGTACTGCAATTCATCTTGTCCTGTTACCAGTCCAAAAGTAATTATGAGTGGAAACTTTAAGCTAAATTTGGCCACTGTCAACTGTACTTATTAGAAACAAATACTTTTTTTTTCGGTAGCTATCCATGAAGGGTGTATGTGACTTGGCTGCTAAGTGTGAACATAAGCTGATTGAAAGCGAAGTCTGTGGTCATGTTTTGGAAAGTTAATATTGTGGTTCGTTTTTTTTTTTTTTTTATTTACCCAATATGTAAAGAATAAGCAAAAAGCAGAAATCAATTGGATGATCCTGAAAAGGCTTTTATACAGATGTAAGAAATGACTGAAGTCTTGTATTACAGGGCAATTTCTCTGAGACAGCCTAGAAAGTTAACTTTCAAGATCGCATTTGCTGTTTCCCAATTCTCAAGTTTAAGAACTTCAGAATGTGAGAGATCACTAGAACGTCCACTCTGAACTTAATATATCACCGAGTAATATCTGTATCAGATCCGTAACTTCTTACTGAACTGCATGTTCAGTTAAACTAAATGTTTAGCCATTGTGCCCTCGTGCCTTCTTAGACTCATGCAACGTAGACTAAACAGGGGACTGCACATGATCTAGGTCACTTAAATAGTTTTCTTCGAACGATTGTGCTGATCTTTATGTAGAACAAGATGTAGCCGAGAGCTTGCTACATGGTAGTGCAGTCTGCATATTAAATGGCTAGAAGCATGATTCCCTGTTCAAAAACTCCCTGTTCCCATTATATAGAAAATACTATTACAGCATAGACTTAAGGATGAAATTTATGACTCAAAATAGTCTCTTCTGGCTAATTCTCATGTAATAATTACTTTCAGGCTCACATTCTGCTTACTGGGAGGAGGCAGCAATACTTTAAAGAATGTTTCTTATGTGGAATACGCTTTCATTGTGTATTCTGTGTTAATTTATATTTGGACTGAATACCTACAAATGAAAGTGAGAACTAATCTGCTGACTGTAACAATTTAAACAGTTTGGTTGTTTGGCTTTTACATATATCTGCTTTAAAAATTGCTAGAACACAAAAGTTTTGGTGTTCTATGCTACCAAAATGATGAAAATTGTGAGTTTTGCTATTTATTTTGGATTAGCATGTCTCATGGATTAAGATTTGAACTCACTGCCCCTTCCATTATGTTCCCACTACTCATTCTGTGTGAGTCGTCACACTGCTCCATCACCTATGAGTTGCCGTGTCCTGCTAGAATGACACAAAATAGATGCAGGAATAAAAATAGCACATTTCCTGCTGTTGTGGTGGCTTAGATCAGCCAGCAGTGGAGTCCAGCTGGAATCAGTGAAAAGGCAAAGGGAGCTGGGAGGGGGAAGGGGGGGCTTGCAGAAGCAGCAAGCTGTCAGGTCAGCCCAGCTGTCCACGTTACTGCACAACAGTTATTGCCAGGCACCCCAGATTCTGAAACTCATGGCCAGCTGCTACATGTGGCTGCTGCATCACCAAGCTGCAGTCCTGATGCCTCATTTGTCATTTGACTCTTAGCTCTGATGACCTTAAAAACTGCCTCTAGTTCTTTAGTGGCTGTGTTTCTATTAGTTAATCTTTGCTGCGAGGCAATATCTTTGCTGTGAGGCACTATCATGACTTCTGGTTTAATGTTATTTTCAGTTTGATATTTAGTCCCTGAAGAAAGAATTTGGAAATGCTTTATGAGACAAGGTCAGAAAAGTTTGTTATGCAAATAGTAGCAAAGATGTTACTAGCAAAGATGCTAGGAGATTTTGGTTAGTGTTGGACTGCAAGTAAGTGTAATCTACTCTATTTTCTTTGATATCATTAGATAAATTGATTTTGTTATCTCTAACACAGAGGAAAAAATAGGTTAATAATGAAGCATGTGGTTGCACTGAATAAAAAGTCAAATGAAGCTCAAATTATATTTTATATTTATTCAAATATATATTTAGATTAAGTAGTCATCTTTTTGTGAGTTTATTATAGGGGACTTCACCACCATCACCTCTTCCTTTAATTTCAGTGTAGATTCTGGACGTGCACATTGTACCACATTAAACTGTTCTCAGATTTTATAAATGTTTCAAATTTAATGTCAAATTTGTGTAAAAAAAAAGTGTAAATTAATGTTATGGGTTCTACAATTGCTCTGCTTTTGGTTTCATTAGCTTCTGCAATTAGGTTGTGTCTAGATGAAGGCAGACAATGATACTTCAGACTCCCTTATCAGCAATATATAAGCTACAAAAAAGTTGGTGAATGCATCTATGGAACATGACCTAATGTAAGTTAATACTATCAATACATCTGCATCAAATGAAAGACAAATGCAGAAATGGAGGAAAGGAGATCAGTAAAAGCAGTTTTTTTCAAAGTTGTCTGATGTGGTTAAGTACCGTAAAAAATCTGCTTTGTCAGGCAGGAGTAAGTGGAGGAGATAAATGTAAAATTATGTCTGTGCAGTCTTAGCTGTTGCCATATAAGTGAAGTACAGTGAGTTTAATAGCAACAAAATTGTAAATAAAAGGAAGTATTTTTAAAAAGTTAGTGAAAACCTGGTATTGATTTTATACTGTAAAGTTTTGATCACTTACAGTAGTTAGATGGAACTTTTTGGGCAAACATGGATTTATGGAAAAAATTTTTTGGACAAAGTGGCACTCTCATATATTTGTACTCTGCAACAGCTCTGTACATGTTAGTCCCATGTTTTATTTGGAATTCCTGTTTTCCCGTTATCCTGATGGTCTCAATTAGTGCTATTTTCTCTTCATCAACAGAGCACTAAGTTAGTCTCAAATTCAGAGTTAGCAAATAATGCAGTCAGCTCTCAGGGTTTCAGAACTAAGTAGTAAAATTAGAAAGTACACGAAGCATTACTTAGAAATATAAAGACTCTCCTTGCATGAGTATCAATCTTCTGATGTATATGCATGTCTGTGTTGTGTGAATGTAAACTATTTCTCAAGATCAAAGGCCAGTAAGTTTCTGGAATCTGCTGTGGAGCCTGGAGGCAAACTGAGTCCCACATGATATGGCAGTTGCTAGGGTAACTAGCATCATGTGAATGCTGAGTATAAGAATTTATTAAGTTGGAGTTTTTTTGGTTTTTTTTTTTTTAATTCCTTTCTTTCTTTCTTCTCTTTTTTTTCTTGCTGAACAAAGGGATGAAAAGTGGCACTCCCTTCCAGCCCACTTTTTGTGGACACAATGCATGGCGGGTGTTTCAGCCCTGCTTGCACAGAGAAGCCTTCACAAGGTATGGCCTCATTTACACACAAGTTATGTTAAATCTTAGAAAAGCATGTTTAACTTTTCCATGCTCTTCTGTGGCAGTAAATTTTACACGTGCTGACAGCAGAAATGCTTTAAGCAGAATAAAATAGCTGGGAAATGTTGAGTTCTGTGGTCCTGCTTTGTATTATAATTCAGCCTGATTTCATAGGAATCCAAAGCAAAAAAGAACAGCATTTGCAAAAAGAACATAAACATAGCAATTTCATAGATTTTCACTCTAGTAGCTATGAAAAGAATCCAGTATTCCACCTACTCATAGCAAAAAGAGAAAGACTGCAATCAATGCAATGAGTTTGCTTTCAATTTTTTCTGTTTGATATCTGGTTACTATCAATTTTAAAGCATATTTGCAAGAATTTTCTGCTCAAAGTGGTACATCTATTTCTGGTCCTTTTAATAAAAATTATGCTCACTGATAACTTTTCACAAAAGAGAACAAAATATTTTTAACCATGAAACTTTTAGAAATGTGCTATTTGATACAATTTTATTAGCAGACCAGCATTTTCTTGGTTGACAAAAATAAATCTAGAGGGAACCTGAAACAGCTTGCTATTTTCAGTGCAGCCTTAGCAACCACCCTGCTTGGTTTCAGAGGATATCCCAGTTTATTATACTTTCTGTGGAAATTAAATGTCACAACAATTTCTTTAAATAATTGCTGACATAACTGCTTTGCTTTCAGTCATTTCCAGTTTTAAATCAAAACATTGCTGAAAGTGATCTCTTACAAAAGTGAAGAAGTGCTCTGTTTCCACCCACTATCAAGTTCCTTAAGAGAAACATGGTGATCTTGCAGGATCAGAGCCTGAATTTTAAACTCTTCACAACATACCTTGATTCTCGGTGTTATATTTAAGTGAATATTTAACATTAGTAAATTTATTAAATAAATAAATAAATAAATAAATAAAGTCATATTTCATGTAGCAACCATTAGAATGGGAGCTTAATTAATGTAAAAAAAACACCCTAGGGCTTTTGTATAGAAGGCTTTGTAAGAAGGCATAGAGTTATGATAACATTCCCTTTTTTAGATAGTGTGTTCAGTTATTCCAGTAAATTTGTAAATTAATTTGATATTGAGAGCAAATAATACTTAGGGATAGCTACCAAAAAGCAGCCATGATTTCTGATAATTTGAATTTTGTTGGATAATTTCCCTGTTTTGATGGTATGAGACTTGTCTCTTTGTTAGATGCCATCATCCCTCCCTGTTTTTTGCAATAATGCAGGCTAAAACACACCTTGTTGTGAAAGTTCGTTTTGCTGTGCCAAGCTACTGAACAGCTCCATTAAGCTTATTAAGGCACAAAACATAATAATAATTGATTGAGCTTAAGTGATGTTTCCATGTGTGATCTAAATTTTAAAATGGTATTCAGAGAGAGCAGATGTCAGCACAACAGGTAAAGAGGCTCACAGTGAAGAAAGGTAATCATTAATTTTCTTAGGTACTTCCCCAAAAGTGTGGTTTGAGTGTCAATGTAACTGAATTTCTAGAGCTAACTAGCAATGATCTGGAGAGGCGTCTTGCAGAGCTGCATGCATTCTTTTTCTGCCTATGACCCTATCACCTGTATAGTCTTGCAGAAATCATAGCACTTGTTCGCAGAAGAGGTGTGAAACAGAAGTGTGATGGAGAGATTACTATGGTATTGTCCTGATATGTACACCAAGTGTGAACCTAACCACTCCGTTCCAATTCTGTGCTTGAAATAACAAGTAGATAGCTGATGAACACAGATGTACAATTTTTCTGAGCTTGAGTGAGATCGCATGTAGTTAATTTTTTATTTTTCCTGGCTTTAGCTGGTGTGTAGAGTTAATTTTCTTCCTAGTAGCTGTGGTGGGATTGTTAGATGGACTACTAGTCACCAGCTGAAATGTTTTTTCTGAATATTGGGGGTTGAATGCAGAATATTTAATGAAGGCTGGAGAATTCCTAATATGAATGTATTTATGTTCTTAAAACTGTGGAGAGATGGGGAACCCAGACTCTGTGGCCTGGCTAAGCAGTAGGAAGTTGACTCTCTTAGCATATTAGATATCACAGATAGATTCTCAAGTTTCTTTTCCACCTATCCAATCTAGAAATCAGGAGCATAAAGGAAACATACAAGTAAGATCAAGATTATTTTGATTGATTAGATGTGAAGAAAAATTTGTTCTGCTAGAAAGGCCTGAAGTCTTTACGTCTGGATATTAGAAATTAGAATTTTTGTTTCCAACAGCTTCCTATTAATGCTTTCTGTCTCGTTTGTGACCCTTCTTTTTTGATTTCTTTTTTAACAAACAGAAGTTATGTACATGAACAGAATTAAAATCCTCATATGGTAAATAATAAGTGAGTTAAATTAAAAATAGACAAAAGGAATTATCTTGTAATAAATATCACTCTTTCTCCCACAGCACTGGAATCTTTTAGATTACTTCCCTGATTAATTATTGCTTAAGGCTGCTGTGTAATTACTCATGCTCAGTGTTCCAGTGTCTTTACCAGATACATTGCATAAAATGGTATGCTCAAATTTACTCCTTCTCTCACAACTAATCATCTGTAAAACCGCAACTAATTTGGCTGCTTCAATTTAACATTTCTTCCAGCTGAAATATCACCATTATTTTTAGGTCAATTATGTCTCCAAAGATGTAATTACTAGAGTTTTCTGTATAATTATAACTTGAAGTAGTTAAGTGTCAGGTGCCATTAAATGCAGAATTGTGGTCTTCATAACTGAGGTCTTTTCTCTGCTGGTATAAAGTGGAAGAAAGATTTACCATTTAATTTAACATCTTCTTCCTTCTCCAGGCAGAAACAAAAAGTCGCTACACAGGGACCATGTTCTTTGCTTTTGTGACCTGGGCATAGTTTTTTTGCATGACATCATAGCTATGTTGCTATGCTGTGTCTGAATGCCTAAGCAAGCACACCCCGGAAGTCCTCTACAGCCAATTTAACCAGTTACAGCTTCCCTGCTCTCAGTGCAAGTGTGAGAAGGCCACTGCCTGCCTTTTGGTAGGATGCATGGTAAGGAAGGGTAACTTGACAGCTTTTCTAGGTGCAGGGAAGATGTTCCTGCTGCACCTCCCCAGCATGTAAGCCGTGTGTGGGAAGTGTTGACGTTGCAGTTCTGTGGTCTGTGCTCCTAACTGGGAGACAACAACAGGAAAATGACTCGTGACATTGCATCCTCTTCTGCACAGGGAGCGTGGTGACGTGAGGGACACCTGCTGGCCCACATGGTAGCTGTGAGATCTACAGCAAAATTATATAGGCTGTCAGTGAAAAAGCTCTTGGCTGTAAGATCGATAGTGAAAGCATTTGAGCTCTCCTTAGATGTTCCTCAGCTATCAGTGACCTGCGGGCACCAGCAAGGAGAGTTCTGGTCCATCAAGAGCTGTCGTACTTTGACAGTATTTTCATTCTTGTAGATGAAAACATAATCTAGTGTTGCCAGAACAAGATTTTTACTGTTACCCTGTTCTCACATCATCTTGCATAACTCTGTGCATGTAGCTGCAGTGGCATGGACTGAAATTTTTCCTGTACTTGCTGACCGTATCCTGACATTGTTCCTCCCTTGGCTGACTCTGACCTACCAGTGCTCCCTATGAAATTGTTTTTCTCCATCTCTGGTTCTGTTATTGATCCTGACCTGGCACTAACATTTTCCAGCTCTGCCATGACATTTCTCCATTGCAGGTTTTAATTATTCTCGTGTTCCTAACCTTCTCTTATCTTGGACCCTATTACATGCTGAGCTTTTTGGAACTGACCTGAGAGTGGAAGTTCAGCTTGGCCACACTGAATTCTGTAGCTTCATCTGCTTATAGAAAGGCCAGAGTTTTCCTTCTCATTCTTTCCCCTCTAAAGTCACCTCTCAGCAGTTTGGTAGTTTGAGGTGCTGTGGCATCTTCCCAGTGCCAAATACGCTATCCAGGTATATCTGCGCAAGGTGACAGTGACAATGCCACCAGGTCAGAATGTAAATGCAGTTTATGTGCCTTGGCTGGAGTAGGGGTAGTATAGGTGCAAGGATACTGACATCTGGGCCCACTGGGCTCTGGAAAAGCAATGGAACTCTTTTGAGGGAAGGTGCTGAAGAATGAGAAGTGAGGTTGATGTGGCTTACATGTACTTTTTACAAGTAATGTACTTAAATTAAGGGGTAATGGTTGGACTTGTTGATCTTAAAGGCATTTTCTAACCTAACTGGTTCTAGGATTCTATGATTCTATCTTGTTCCACTCACTGTCAGTCTTGGCTTCAGTTCTGCTGCTTATTGTCTGCACAGGCAGCTGATACCTGTCTAGTGCACCAAGAGTAAGCAATTGTTGTGAGAACCTCACATTGCAATTTAATATCTCTGGTCCCTCATGCATAAGTGAGGCAGCATTTGAATGAATTTGTTCAAGACACTTTTACTGATATCTCTCCATACAGAAAGCAATATTTCACGGTTGCAAGTGCCCTGATGAACAGGCTGTACTAACAGCAGCATATCTCAGCCACCATACAGAATTCCTACCTACAGGGACAAGAGCTGTATTTTGAAAAGAGCCAGTCTAGCTTTGGTCAGGATCTATGTTTAGTTCATTATCAGTTTGCAGCATTTCGTGAGGATAAATAAAACTTTGAGTATATTATAACTAAGCTCTTTATGATGTATAATTATGTTCCAGCAAGGTTTCCCAACATTTATGGTTCTTTTTAATGATTCTGTGTGTATATTCAATAGATACGTAAACATACAATATGCATATATGTTCTCTGTGTTAACTGCAGTAAATTAAGCTTTTTGGATTAAAAAAAATGTTATTTCAAGACAAAAAATAATACGTGAGGTCACTGATGATGTAAGTACAAATTGTGACTTTAGATAGTTATAATAGCACAGTGAGAAAAATCTACTGAAATTTATAGCTCTGCTTTTTAGACAGATCAAGTGCCTGCAGGCCTTGTTGATTCCTGCTCGGGTAGATATTCAGCACTCTGAAAACCTGGCTTTAAGTGTCTGCCACATGTATCTTTAAAATAGCCATTGCTTGTTTGGCAAGAACTTGAACAAAAGTATTTGCCATCAGCTCCGTAGAGCCCCCAATACCCCAGTCTGTTATGTATTGTCTTCCTGGTATCACTGATGATGCTGTTGCACAAATGTGTTTTGGTATGATAAGGAGCTACGTAAATTGAAGGTCTTTTTTGAAACAAGAGGTGTTTACCTTCTCTTATTCTCTATTTTCTTTCCTTCCATGCTTCTTGCCTCACCCATTTAATACAGACACACACAAAATCAACATGAAAATTAATTAAGATAGTCATATTTGAATGATATGTGTATTGTGTACACTGGAATAAAGGCAAAGTTGGAAAGGAAATATTGTCAGAAACTTTTAATCAGAATTAAAATGATGTTAGTGTAAGTAGATACTCTGTCTGATTTAAGACCATTAAAACTTATCTCATATTTCTGGGTCATGTATAGAAAGTATTCTGCCTTGAGCTAGATTATGTTATACCTTGTTATATTTGGAAATTTTGGATTTTCTCTTAGAATAATATTGACAGGGAAAACCTGCAGTCTCTCATATCTCTACTAATGCTATAAACCCAAGTCTAAGGTGAGACACTTCTGCTAAACTAGTTATAACTCATTTAATTTGCAGGCAAGAAGGGTGACCTTTGAAAAAGTCATGGAAAACAAGGATGATATCAGCACACAGTAGGAGAGCCTAATTGCCTTGAATTTTGGGGCTGAAAATAGATTTTTTTTTTTCAGTGTTTCCCATAGCTCTCTTCTGTGGCTTCCAGACTGATAAGTGAAATCTGCACTCAAGCATTCTACTGGGAAGCATACAAGGACAGTGCAGCCCTGTAGTATGAGGTCAGCTGCATGGGTCATGAAGCCCAAGAAACTTTCAGTGGCTGGGGAATGCTGTCTGCATTTTGAATTGTGCATGAATAGTAGTTTTGGCCTAGTTTTATTTTTACATTCTCCTGCCCCTGATGTTTTTCCTGCAGGACACCACCAAAATCTGTGCTTTAACCTCTGGAATTTTAGTGCTGATTTATTTTGAAGAAGGTTGAGTAAGGAGTGTTCCCTGATTGTGTTACAAGATGGGAGAGTGAAATGTTGCCTGTCACTAGAGTGCATAACATGGATTTCTTGTTGAATTTCAGTAGCTCGGTTTTGGCTCCAGTGTGGAGCCCAGATCAACTGTTTTCTGCTGCCTTTAATAATATGTATGTACATAGGTAGATACCTATATACACATATAGGTATAAGAATTGGTACAACTGTGCTGTCTCTTTGGCAAAATGCATTTAGTATAAAATTCTATGGGGAGCAGGAAAACCTTTCTAGTGACATGACTGATATATAAACCCCTTAACCTTTCAAACCCGTTTCTGGTCACTTGTTTAAAAGGGTATCATCTTGTGTTTCACTCTCAAGGAGAGGGACACACAACACAAACACACAACACAAACTGTTTTGAGAAGGAGGTCAGAGGAATGAGGTAGCACTAGAGATAATCTGTAGAGCTGAGGTATCACATTCAAGCATTTCCTAATGATCTCTTCTGGAAATGAAGGCAAAATTATACACAGACATGATTTAAAGATCTGAATGACTGGGAATAATACTGCTATGTATGGTATTGTAAAGATACTACCAAAGACTGTCAGGAGACAAACATGGGTAAAAAAATTACTTATAAAAGTCATATGCTTTTAGCAGGCTTGCTGCAACGGTTCATTCTGCAGCACGTAGCCTGTTGTCAGCTTCATGTATTCACACTGACACTCTAAGGTCATCTAAAAGACGAAACTAGAATTCAAATATTAATTCTGTGAGACACTACTTAAGTGAGCTAACCTATATAAGTTAAATAGGTTACAGTCCTAATGGCTATCTTTCCAGAGCTGCTGTACAGAGGAATATTTGAAGAGACATTATAGGTTACCAGTATTTTCAGATTTTAGTGGTATCCACTGTTACACAAAGGTAATTGTTTATCTTAACTTAGGAGAATTTGTCAAAACAGGATGTTCCCCTCCCCCCATCTCTGCCCGAAGCATTTAAAGATGCTTTTGCTGTCCATGCAATAGTTATTTGCTCATTTTGGATTCCTGTCAGCCATGTTCCCACAGTCTATGTGAGGCAGCAGCTTTCCTAAAGTGCTTACATTCTGTAGCATGGCCTACCGCATCACCTTCTGTATGTCTTCCCTGGCATTATACTTCACTTGTACAGTGCTTCCCTGCCAATTACAAATTCTCCATTTGCCTTTGTTTTGCTTCTATTCCATGGTCTCTCTCTGCTCCTGATGCTTCTTCCATTTTGATCCGCATCTTTGTCTCCCAATTGTCTTTGAGGATACTTTCTTTTATGCAGTCCCTTTGCCCAGGATAGGTCCCTGCCTCTACCATGTGCCCTAGTGTCATGGGTTCAGCAGTAGCTCATGCTCTGCCAGGGAGGAGGGAGAGATAGGGCACCTGGTCTGGGCTAGTCGGGGAGGTATTCCATACCACAGCACGTCCTGCTCGGGGAGGGGACTGGAAGCTGGCCGGGAGGGAAGGGGTTAACACACCGGGCTGGGCTCGGAGAGGGAACTGGAAGCTGGCCAGGAGGGGAGGGGGGAAGCTCTCTCTCTTTGGGGCTGGCCTCCTGGTGGCAGGTGTTACGGTATTCTCTCTCCCTGTTTGTCTCCTCTAACATTGATTTGTTATTGGTACCGGTAGTTATTTCTGTTATACCTTGATTGCTGGACTGATTTTACCTCAATCCGTGGGAGTTGTATTCCTCTGGCTCTTCTTCTCATCCCTCCGGGAGTGGGAAGGTGAGTGGGGGGAGTGGAAACAAAGGGGGAACTGTGCAGATTTAGTTTAAACCACGACACCTAGTTATCACTGAATCCCTTACAATTAATTTTCACCAAGGAGCTGTTCTGATTTATTTGCCTCATCTGTGGACTTGCTTCCTTGTTTTGCTTGGGTGTCTGTCCTCTCCTTTTTCTATTTGATATTTGCTGTGGGCCCACAGTAATCTGGGTTTGTGAATCATATGCATGTTACTGAAGGCTGTGGCAAGTGTCATGATGCTTTTTCTGCTCTTGATCCACCAGGGATATAAAGCTAATATAGCTCCAGTCAATATTTCATGGTTTTAATTCTGACAGTTCAGTTCAGTCAGTTGGCTAATGCAGCAGCTAATGCACACATATTTACAGCACTCCTGTAACTGTCACCAGTAGATATTTGATTAAAAAGAGATCATGGAAGAATGTGTTGGTCTAAGCCTTGCCCTGGTGAAGTTGTTACATGAAGTCCAGTAACAATTGCTCTCTCCACCTACTTACTTGATCTTTCAGCACATAGGGCCAGAGTAGCCTGTTGTTCACATATTGGGACACCAGAGGAAGGTGGAGGTGCTACTGGGGCCAGAAGGCTGAAAAGGTGAAGCTGACTTGTTGAAAGACTTCTTACTGCATCTGTAAGGTACCTTCGCTTCTTTGAATACCCCCTATCAAATCCTTTGTACTCTTTGAAGCTGACATACAGTTGTTTCACATAATGATGACAATGCCTATGTTTAGATTTCACTTTCAAAGCTGTGTGTGAAGTTCTGTGTATGCAGTGTGTGTCCAGACAATATGTAATACCTTTGAGACTGGCACCCTAGCTAGAACTACTCAGTTTGTGGAAACCACGCTTTTTGTTTATAGCATGTAGCTGAGTTTAGCTGCTTTTGCTGTATGAAGTTATTTGTTCCTGTTTTACAGTCTGAATGCATTTCCATGAACTACTTGCACTCTGACGTTCAATGTATGTGCTCCACATTTGACTTAAAAGCTTTTTCAATTCTGAGGCGAACCCTTTTCCTGCATGCTTAAGAGAAAAATGTTTAACTGCTGCTGCTTAGAACCTCCAGGAGAAAAATCTGTCGAGATGCTCATGAGTGTTTTTATTTGTATAGGAATAAGTTACCTTAAGGTGTGATTTAGTGCTTACTCCTTTCTAATTTTCCCTTGCAGGAGAACAAGAAAGTAATAGGAAGAAAAGTCATATAAAGGGGAAAAAGCGAGCAAAAGCAGTGAATCTGTGTACAGTTAAACCAAAAAGCTATTCCTGATGCTAATGCAGACAAAAAGTGTGATTTTGGTGAATATGATACACGAGATACTCTATGACTACTATTATAAATAGTGGCCCTGAGAAAAAGAGCCCTGGAGGCATGGGCTTTTGGTACGATTGTTTCACAGCTGATAAGTTGAACTGTGCTGTGTTCTCCCACGCTATAGTATCGTGAAAGGTTTTTAAAAGCTTTCAAATTTGAAATAAATGTTTAAATTATTATAAAGTCTGTTGGTCATGAATAGCAGCAAGAAATCAGTTTAGGAAAAGAATTACTCCACCCGTCAGCCTGTAGGTGCTATTTGAGAGCCCTTCTAGTGTTTTAGGACACCTTTTATGATTTGGCTAGGTGAGCACTAGCAAGTATAAAAAGCTACAGCATCCTATAAAGTAAATGCTTTAAAATTTCTTTTCCTCTGAACTTCACTGATTACACTACATTACTTGTCATTGCTGAATACTTCTCTAGTGACCAACCCCAGTACTCTCCTTACTCCATCCTCCAATGTGCGAGCTTTATTTTTCATTGCAGTGCCATTTACAAGATGTTAAAGGGAAGCAGCTGCACACTGTGGATATGTATGGATATATCTGCTCTTCGTTCTTCCACTGATACAGCAATTAGACTGAAGCTGCAAAGGGTCAAGAGAAGAAAAGCTCTCCCTATGCAATTCTATCACCTGTGAACCTAAATTTCTGGGTTCACTGATTTTGTAAGAATGCCATTTTGCATTGCAAACAAATGAGCAAATAAACTGAAACCAAACAAATTCACGCTTTCAGTTAGGAGTGGTCCAGTGTTCTATTATTATGCATTTTTATCCTCTCAGCAGCCAGCATGGAGATCTTCAAAATGTTCCCTTGGGGGTTTCTTGGTTGAGAGTTTTTGTTCTGTTGAAAGGCCCTTTCTGGGTAGCTATCTCCAGAGAAAATCATGTCTGAGCTACTAGACAGTAAACAACAGCACAGACCCCAGGGTACAGGGTGACCTGAATAAGGTTAAAACTAAAGCTAATGACAGCAGTACAATCCTTCCTGAGTGTCTGTTCACATGTGCATGTATAATGTCAAATATAAATATTTTAAACAGCCTTGGTCAAACCTCAAGCAAAAGAACTTACAAGACACTATGAAGTATAGGATGTTTTTAATAGCAGCTTATTTATATAGCACATATAAAGAAATTAGGTTAAAAATGTTTCAGGGTATGTCTTTATCAGTCATTCCAAGATTTTATACTATTTAGTCTTTTCACCTGTTCTCCCATTGTATCTAGTGCTGCATAATGTTGATGAATGTGATAACTTTATATATCCAGGATTAAATTCTACAGTTACTTACACTTACTTTCTGTTCTTCATCTCTCCTTCCTCCTGTGAGCCAAATAGTGGGAGATTTCGCTATACTGCATCAACATCTACAGCTCAAGCAATTCTCCCTCATGCTTTTTCCCACTGGCCTTATATGCCTTGGTTGCTGAACAATTTGTTTTTACTAACAAGTTTTCTTTTTACTGCCTGTCAGTTGTCAGTAAAATGCTTCATAAGAGGTTTAATAACTGTGCTGTGTCCATTTTCATTTTTTAATGAAAGAATCTCATTTATCAAATTTCTAGATGCAGCATCTTAAACCTGTTTTAAAGGAGACCACCTTTCTTTTTGTTAACAGGAAACATGTTTAGCATCTGTTTATAGTGGCCTATACTCTTCTCTCCAAAAAAAATACATTTTACAAACTTTCAGTTCATATCAACACTATTGAAATATACCCAAACAAGCTTGTCACCTAGTAGCACAGCCACAGTGCTACACAAACCAAGCTACATGACTCTGGCTAGCCAACCTAGCTTGTAAGTAGTAGGCTTCAGGGGCAGCATGGCAGCATGCTGTACGGTGTATGTCCATAAATCCTTTTGCACGGTTAGGTGGATTTCACCACTTGAGCTGAGAAATCAGTGCTTCAAAGCTGTTACCTGGCTATTCTTCGTGGACCACAGTCAATTTTGCAGCTGTAGGCTGTTACACTGCTGGAGAAGAATTAGCATGTTATGGTTAGTATTGTGATACACATAATATTATATAATAATAATAATAATAGTAACACCCCACCCTTTCACCGCTCAAGACTCTGGCAGATAAAAATAGAAAAATATAATATGTAATTGCTATGTGAACCTGAATACAGCGTTCTGTATAAAAGTCCTTCTACAATACAATATCCGCTTCATTCTGCTAACTGAAAAAACAAGAAAATTGAAAGAGAGAAAGGTTAAACAAAATGGAAGCATGACTTTTTCAAATCTATTTTTTTATACTTTACCTCTCACCTGAAGTCTCTGAAGCTGGAGTGGTGCTCCTGCCAGATCTCAGTAGCTGATAACAAGTGCTGAAATTTCATGCCCAAACGATGTCAAAATAAGTTTTCTATGAAAGCTGCATGGCCTCCTGTAACAAAGGATGCTGTTCATCTGTACAGCACTGTTATCTGAATGTCAGAATATTTTTTTAAATGTCTTCAAGAGCAGACCTTTATTTTTCTTTTTTTTTTTAAGTGTAAGAAGGTTTTTTAGTGAACTTGTATGTTAATTTCAGTTTAATCTTAGAAATTTTTTTTGCTAGGCAATGTGAGGAGATACTGTCTGTAATATAAACACATCCTAATTTTCATTTTCTCTTTTTTTTGTTATTGTTTTATGGTGTTACACAATCCATCTTTCCATTTTGTTATACAAATCCATCTTTCATATTAGGTTCTCTCTGTGTAAATAAGCAGATTCTATGCTCTAAACAGTGTAAAATATAAACGTATTAGACAGGCAAAAGGCAGTATTATCTCTGCTAGAAAGACAGAAAAATGAGAACACCTTTATTATTGACTATCCCTAAAATTTGGTTTGGAATTGAATGAAATGCTCTGTCCTCTATTATTACGATCTTTCTAATACCCATCTCCATACATTCCTTACACTCTACAGGTAAGTACTCTCAGCTGGTCTTACAGATGATTAATAGTTAAACCCTCTTGTGAGGAGGATTAAATATGTGTGGGAAGCACACACATCTTGAGATGCCTGCTCTTAGTGTACCAGGGGAATATCTTGTTTTCCTTCACATAAAATAGTACCTTTACTAAATTCTTCTTTTTTTGGTACTACACAATAACTTAAGGGTTTTATTTTTTTCAGAGTCTGTTGCACACCATCCTTGTAAAACTCTCTAAGGGTTCATCATGCAATGACTTTTCTGGCATTCCTGCGTATTTGTGCTTCTGAGGAGGGTCTCTTGCTGATTTCACTTTGCCCACATGGTGAGGGTCCTTGATTCAAATCAAGATCTTTAATCTGATTTACTTTTCTGCTTGACAGAGAGGTGACTGTTCTTACTCCTTTTTCACCTTGAATGTATTCTGTGGGATTACCTTACCTGCACTGCACTGATGTGGGTGGAACTCCTACATGTCCACCCATTGCCACCAGCTCAGAGTGGCAGCATTTCCTTTTACTTTCCTGTTGTACTTACAGCCTACACTTCTACACTCAGATGGTCCCTTAGAATGGCTTTTAAAAACATCTGGCCATATTTTTCCACTCTGTTATTACTACTGCAATAAAATATACATTAATAAAATAATATACTGCGGGGGTTGGAAGTAGATGATCTTAAGGTCCTTTCCAACCCTAACTATTCTATGATTCTGCTATTCTACTTACTGGTAGTAGTGGGATTATGTTGTATTTGGCATGCACTACAGATAAAAATAGTAATAACCTAATGATGTAACAGAGTAACTGCAAATAAGAAGACTTTGCTGTACTGAGTGTATTCTGAATGCATGGGAAGGAGTGATGGTTACATAAATATGTAAACTTGCTTTGCTAGCACAGGTATTACAGTCACAAAGGTGTAGCAGGCTGGTATTCAGTTTTGCAGGGATTATGGGTATTTGTTATGATTTCCAACCTGTGCAGAGATGGATGCCATCTTGTCTTGTGTCTGGTAATATGTAAAGTCAAACTACGGCAGATTTCCCTACCCCTTGTATAACCACACCATGAGAATTCTCCCCTTTCACTGGATGTCTGTGTACCCACAGTTATTCTGTGTACCCCTTATTCTGTTAGTTGTGACTGCCTGATTTTTTTTCTTTTTATTTTACCTTTGTATTGTAGTTTTTCTTTGGGATATTTTTCATTCTAGTGTTCACAATGTCTTCTTGACAGTAAATTAGAGCAAACGCAATTTCTGCTGGGGCTGCTTCTTATGTTCTTGCAGGCTGAGCCTGAAAACCTTTTTCTGGTCCCTCTTACTGCTTCAGTCCTTTCCCTCACCCAGCTGCTTTCCAATTTCCGTAGGGTGAGGTCTGTTTTGCTGGCAAAATTGATGCTGTTTTTCAAACTTGTTTGTGAACCACAACCTGTGGTATCTTTATCCTACACAGAAAAGCAAGGTATCATTTGGTGTGCTGGCTTTTTCATGTGGTGCTGTACTGAGGCACACTGGACCTTCCTTCCAGCAGTCATCCAACCTTGCACTGGCTGTGTGGCTACTTCCAGTAATGAGTTATTACTGGCTTTGATGCCTGCTCCCGTGTGTGCCACAGATATGCACTTAGAGACATAACCTTCCATATCCATGCTTTTTATTTCATGAACATACTACCTCATCTCCAATTAGTGGTTCCATTTGTGTTTCAAAACCATCTTTACAACAGTAATGGCAATTGCTTATTTGGAGAAGCAATTTCAGGACATTTACTTAATTAAGGTAATTAAGTAAATTTTTAAGATAATTTTTACAGCACCCAGTTCACTAGGCCACTAGCAATTGATCCTTTTGCTCCATGTGATTTGACCAACACATGCATAATGCCAAATTTCCTTATAGGAAAATCATTAGCTCTGCTCACTGATGCTGGCAAATAATAACACTTTCAATGTAAAGTGCAGTTGTATAGAAGCATCAGAGACCTGACTTCTGGCTTGGTATGGGTCTTAGACCAAAATGCCCAGGGCATTTCATTCACAGAAGACCTTCTCCTAAATAACGAAACCTTTAGGTGAAAACGACACTTTCTCACTTCCTCTTTCCTTCCCCACCCCTTCACCCCAACCCCCCACCCAAAAAAAACCCTGAAGTGTTTCCTGTCTCTGTCAGCATGTGACTTTTTTTGTTGTGAAGTATCTGGCTCAGCTGGGATAAATTGCCCTTGAGAATATCATCTTGAGTAAGAGATGCCAAACTCTACATACTGCTGAAATCCATCCCCTCCACACACATAAAATTAGTATGACGTGTTGCAAATAGGTGCAATGCCATTGGAGAGAATGAACATAAGTGTCCATGTGTCAGTGAAGTCTGGGTACTAGGCTGACAGATTTTTGTCCTAATGTTGCAATGTTTTGGCTTCGGCTAATGTGTATCTCGTCATTGCTGTGTTTGAAAGATGGATTAACTCTAGAAAATGAAAAGATGTTTTCCACTAAAATTACTTTCAGCTCTTTTAAAAGAAATACTGAGGTCTGGGAGAAAGAATGTGAAAAAGTAATCCCAACACCTTTGTCCCTCAGAAACACACTACAAAAGGGAATTACGCACTTTGTAAAAATATTTTTGTGGACTCAAAGTGTTTCCTGCTAAATAACTCAGCCATTTGGAAAATGCCTTGGTGACCTTCTGCAGCTTTCCCTCTGCAGAACCTTGTACATATTTTCTGCTGTACAGGGCAGAAAATGAGCTCCATTTGGAGTGCAGCAAACCATCTGAATAAATCATGTTTCAAGTACATGACCCAATTTCTTCTCAGTGAAATATCATACTCTGCTAATGGAAGCTTTCTGGTTTCAATACAGTTGTCTTTTTCCTGGCAGAGAAAGGGGAAAACTTTCTCTGGCAATAAGGTCTTCAATGCAAACAATATAATATAGTATCTTAAATGCAAACAACAGTGCCATGGTGAGATACTTTATAGAAAGTTTGAAGTCTGAATTGCATCATCCTTTGGAGAAATCTGGATTTGGGGATGTCATGGCTGACCATTATTTCTTTTCTGGCTAATTCAAGATTCTATTTCATAGCAAAATTTGTACCTCTGAGTGGTCTTGTTGTTGTTATTATTTCTTTTTGTTTTTAAGTTGTATTATCGAAAATGTATCTAATTGCTGGGGAGTTTTTTTCGTGATTCTTCAGAAATATTTCCAATCTACTTTCTTGAGTTCCCATCTGAATTGTTGTAAGTAAAAGACCATTAGTGAAATTACTGAAACAACTTGAAGGCTAGAAAAAAGTAACATTCTACTTCATGTTCTTTCAAGCAAAGAGTGTATTTCTTTCTTACACTCATGGGAAGGCCAAGAAAGACTTTCATTTCTCAGGGTGGAATTGTTTTCTCACTCTTATCCCAATGCTTTTTCATGTGAAGATAAAGGTAAAGCTGTCAGCAGTCATTTAAGCTATGCCAACTAACTTTGCATGAGAGAAAATGAGGAACTATCACGATTCTCTGGATCATTAAATGTGTCATTTTAACATGTATTCCTCAAGTGAGAATGGCAGCAAACACCTAGGTGTAAAAACAGCTAAGCTGCCAAAATTTTGTACAGTTTACTGCTGCAAGGGGAGATAGGATGCACCAATGACAAATCATAACTTTATAATGCAAGACCAGGATATCCTTGGACATTTTTGTTCAATAAAGTTAACAATGATGCTCTTTAAGTTCATAAATTCATGTTTTCCGATGATGCCCTGGGCATCACCAGAAGTGCTTCAGTTAATTACTATTTAAGTATTTTTTAAACAACCAAGCGCTTCTGTTTATGCTTTTAGTGTTACAGAGATGCCCCTCTGCTCATTTAAATTTTTGGGTTTTGGTTACTGTTGTTGGTTTTGTTTGCTTGGGTTTTTTTTTGTTTGTTTGTTTGCTTTCCAAATGGCAAACTGGAAAACACACTTTCATTATGTTTGCATTTGTTTTTCCTATTGCTTGTTTTTCTGCTTAGCTCTGAACTACCACTCTGAATTGGGTAAATACTCCTTAGGAAACATTATTAATCTCAAGTCCACAGCATTTGTACTTGACCCATATGTGTTATTTTCTCCAATGTGGGAAAAAGTAAGAAGAAAATTAAGTAATTTATACCTACTTCATTACTTGTTCTCAGAGTTGTAGCAGAAATAAGAATTTTATTTCTGAATACAAAAATTTCAAAATACTACCAATAAATGTAGGGTATGACTGTGATGACTGTTTGTTTTCAAATTCAGCTATATATTTTTGCTCAGACACAGATTTATACAAAGCAAATACATTAACATATTTAGGGTTGGGTGCCTGTTTTTGATTTCCAGAAAATTGCTTGCACTGTTTAACTAACCATTCTCATTTTTGAACTAAATAACTCAAATCACTGTACGAAACCATTTCAACTGTTTAACAGTTTTCTATTGGTTTGAGTATTTAAAGCTGATGAATCAGTCTTAAAAATACATTTGTGGTGACTGGGGGAGTGCCACTTGCTTTTATTTTTTTATTACATATGTATAACATTTTCCAGGCTAGTAATAAGACCAACCAAGTAGTTGAGGTTCTGGTGTGTTCAAATGATCTTAAGGTCTATGGACTGTGATAAGAAGACCAAGGTTTTGTTAGAAAATCTTTTGTCCGTGTTGGGTGTGTATTCTTTTCCCTTCTGTACCTTGCTGCAGCATTAAATTGTAATTTTTTTTTTGGATGGGATACTTAGTTAGCCCACGGCTTCAATAAATAAATGATACTAACCTTTGTTACTTTATTGAGTTAGTATTTTGGGAAGCTTGGAAACTGAATACCCAGATTTATTAATGGAAAGGATTATTTTAATGTTTTAGAATAATGTTAAGCCCTATCTACATGATTGTCTGTAATAACCACAGGCCTGCTATACCTGATGAAGATTTATGGTGCTGTCTAATTATGCTGCTAATCTTGGAGGAAACTCTCTTTAATTTGTGAATTGATTTCTCTCCACAACTGTACTGTACTGTGATGGCAGATGGCTGAATCAAAATTACTGTAAAATTAAAACTTGTATTAAGTGAGAATGTACCAGAACAAATATATTGATCCAAATAATACAGATTTATTCTGTTCCCCCAGGGGTGCTGTCATATGTATGTAGCTGCTAACCTTTCAGTAGGCCCAGCCTGTCCCAACCTGTCCCAACTTTCAGCCTCACACCATACAGAAACTTTAAGGCAAAATCCACATATGAAATTTCTGGATGGAAAAGCAGAAGTTTTTGCAAAGGCTACAGGTGTAAACCATCAAGAAGTACAAAGTATATGTTGAAACACAGTGCTTTCTCCGCATCAGTTAAATTTTGATGTCTGTTCACTGCTATGAAGCAGACTTTATGGTTGGTCTGAGTTGAAGTAGAAACACAAAATAGAGACAGCCACAAAGAAAGCAATATTGTTTTATGTTTATTTACTAATGCTGACAAAAGCTGCGAATGTATAGCAATGCTAAACATTAATTGCTGCTAGATTATCTTTTGCAATGAATCCTAAGACATAGCATGGAATTTTTAATGGAAAACAGAAATTGAGGGAAGAAACTCTTTCTTCTCACATCCTTGTCTCCTCCAGTGGTCTATTCATAAAATCTTGGATTGCTTGGTGTAGGGGTAACCATTTATTAATTGAAGCTTTCAAAGCTGTAATCCACCTAGAAGAAATGAAAGACCGACAGCAGTCCCTGATCAAATGTTATGCAAGCATTTTTATATTCTTTGAAACACACCTTTTATAAATGGTGTTTATACAGCTGTGTTACTATGTACACTAATCATAAATGGATTGGAGAGGCACTATCATAGAATCATAGAATAGTTAGGGTTAGAAAGGACCTCAAGATCATCTAGTTCCACCCCCCCTGCCATGGGCAGGGACACCTCACACTAAACCATATCATCCAAGGCTTCATCCAACCTGGCCTTGAACACTGCCAGGGATGGAGCATTCACAAGCTCCCTGGGCAACCCATTCCAGTACCTCACCACCCTCACAGTAAAGAATTTCTTCCTTAGATCCAGTCTAAACCTCTGCTGTTTAAGCTTGAACCCGTTACCCCTTGTCCTATCACTACAGTCCCTAATGAATAGTCCCTCCCCAGCATCTCTGTAGGCCCCCTTCAGATACTGGAAGGCTGCTAAGAGGTCTCCATGCAGCCTTCTCCAGGCTGAACAGCCCCAACTTTCTCAGCCTGTCTTCATATGGGAGGTGCTCCAGTCCCCTGATCATCCTCGTGCCCCTCCTCTGGACTTGTTTTAACAGTTCCATGTCCTTTTTATGTTGAGGACACCAGAACTGCACACAATACTCCAAGTGAGGTCTCACGAGAGCAGAGTAGAGGGGCAGGACCACCTCCTTCGACCTGCTGGTCACGCTCCTCTTGATGCAGCCCAGGATACGGTTGGTTTTCTGGGCTGTGAGTGCACACTGCTGGCTCATGTTCATTTTCTCATTGACTAACACCCCCAAGTCCTTCTCCACAGGACTACCATGAATTTCCTTTTTGCCCAACCTGTAGCTGTGCCTGGGATTGCTCCCACCCAGGTGTAGGACCTTGCACTTGGCATGGTTAAACTTCATGAGGTTGGCATCAGCCCACCTCACAAGCGTGTCAAGGTCCCTCTGAATGGCATTCCTTCCCTCTAGCGTGTCAACCGAACCACACAGCTTGGTGTCATCGGCAAAAAGCTTTGTCCTTTGTTCATTAAATTAAACCCCATATCACTTCATTGGTAGGCTTTAGATGAGACAAACATCCACTGAAAGACATGAGATTTGGCTGCATTATGATGAGGGAATTCATCTTTAGAATATGATTTCATGGGCCAATTTTCTTTTTTATTTCTAATGTTTTAATGGTTGGAAGTAAATCATTCTTGAGAATGAGAAGGGTATAGTTTCCTCTCATGAGAGGCACCATAGCTTTTCTGTTTACTCTAAACACCCACACATCATTGTGAAAAGCACCTTATTCAGGTTTCTTTCTGAACCTCTGCAAGCTATCCTTGCTGTAGCTGCAGCACTGACAATAGCAGAGGACTCATGTGCCAGCATGCTGTATTGCAGTTTGACTAAACCTACAAGCAAAGGGAAATCTGGGGGAGCAAGTGAAACAGAATGAAAAGTTTTCACTATATCTTCCCAAGCTGCAGTGTTCCTGCTGTCCTAAAGACTGGCAAATAAAATTGTGTGTGTGTACGTAAAGTTTGGTTTACCTTTTGTTTTCATTTACATTTTCTGCACATAAGTAGAAAGTTTTAAATTCTTCAGATGGAGGTTTGAGTTCAATTACAGACCTCTTGGAGCCCAGCGACTGTTCACTCACAGTATAACCCTGGAGGTAAAGGCCACCTAAACAGAATAAAATCAGCATGTATATCACAGACACCATTTATGAAATTACTGCCAATTACAAGCAGACCAACAGTTCTTGCAAGGTGAATTCTCAGATGCCTTGTGCTGGGTATTTCAACAGAGTTGTACAGAGTTTATATGTAAAATAGAGCTGTATTTGCAAGCTCCCCTCAGTGCCTGAAATTCATCTCCTCTACACTTGCAGTTGATCTGGGTAGCCTCATGTTGCTGCTTTCAGAGAGTGGACAGACACCCAGTTCCATTATGGGGAGAGCAGTTTGGATGGGATCTTCAGCTGTCCTTGACCATGCCCACACCCTGGAGCACCAGCCTCTGCTGGTGTAGGGACATTCTGCCTGTTGCTGCATGGACTAGCTTTGCCAAGGCCATGTGAAAACCTGGTAGTTGCAATGAAACTTGAGTTTATGCTGTCCCTCCCTCTGAGAATGCTCTCTGACACACCAGAGTGGATAGCTTTCATCAGACTGCCATCAATAAGGCTGGCTCAGCCACTGTAAAGTACTTTGGAAGGGTGGATCTTTTCTCTGACACTTGCTCCTGAGGTAATGTGCACAGATCTGGAATCCATTGCAGAAAGAAAAATGCAGAACATGGGACAGAAAGGAAAGAAGATTATGGGGGAGATGAAGTGGCTACTTCATGAAAAAAGACTGGTCTTCACTCATCTTCATGGAACAGGGTGAGTTTGCTAAGAAGAAACAACCATTAATGGTAAAAGCTCTATTTGGGAAAAGCAGTGAAACATTTCCCCTTTAAAAATCAATTGGAATCCAGCAGCTGTCCCTACCTTGGGCAGGTGTAGACCGGAGAGTAGCATAAAAATACAAACAGCCATCCTTCAGAATGCAGTAATGCTGGATCCAGGTGTCTTTGCTTCTGTCCAGCTGGTGGAGAAGCCCCAAGCACTCCGGGTTTTTGATAGCCAAGGGTGGAAGTGTAGTGTTATGCAGTGTGACATCTACCCACACATGGTTCTGTAAAGTAAACATGTAACAAATATTTATGGCAAGGTTTAAGGAGGGGAGGCCTTGCTAGTTGTGGTAAGACACAAGCTCCAGTTCACTGCTAGGAAATTAGCTTTTGTTGTGAAAATAGTTTGAAAAGTGCTTTGGTTTTGCCTGTGACAATCTTCTTTGTAGTAGCTGGTATGGGGCTGTGTTTTGGATTTGTGATGAAAATAGAGCTGACAATATAGGGATGTTTTCAGTACAACTGAGCAGTGCTTACACAAAGGAAAGGCCTTTCCTGCTCCTCACCCCCCCCCCCCCCACCAGCAAGCAGGCTGGGGTTGCACAAGGAGTTGAGAAGTTGAGGGGGACACAGATGGGACAGCTGACCCCAATCTATAGGTATTGCTTGCCAGATTGTGTCATGCTCAGCACATAGAGCTGGGGGAAGAAGAAGGAGAGGGGCATGTTCAGAGTGGTGGTGTTTGTGTTCCCAATTAATCATTACCCACTGTGATGGAGCCCTGCTCTCCCAGAGATGGCTGAACACCTGGCTGACCATGAAAAGTGGTGAATGAATTCCTTCTTTTGCTTGTGTGTGTGGTTTTTGATTTACTGTCAACCCATGAGTTTTGTCACTTTTCCAGTTCTCTCCCCCATCCCACCAGGGCAGTGAGTGAGTGTCTGTTTATTGCTTAGTTGGTGGCTGGAGTTAAACCACAGCAAAAGTCAGTGCTGAAAATGCAATTAGAAAAACCTGTATTTGATGGCAAATGGTGATAAACTACTTTGTTTTTACAATGATAATGTCTTTTCTTGCATCTGTTTTGTTTTTCACTACAAATTTTGCTGGTAAAAATTTCAAAATTGTATGAAGAAGCGTTTTTATGAAATTGTCTTGTTGATTTCTGAATTCAAGACTGATCCAGCAGTCTTTACCGTGTGTAATATGGAAGACAAAATCCAGCATCCACCCTCTGGACTCCATTGCATATAGTGCCATATGAAGCCAGAATACAGCAGTCAGACTTGGATGGAAGCACTACCACACATAAAGTGTTTAGAGATGCCTTCCCATGCCATTCTGGGAAGCAGACACTTTTTCATTACTAAAATTTTCCCATTGTCATTTAGATGTGAAGAAAAAACTCAGCCCATGAAACATTGCCACTGTATGGGCCATTTGTATGAAAAGAGACTCAAAAAAAGAAAATCAGAAAAAAACCCCAAACCCATGTTGTTTAGTAAGACCAAATTTTCTAATATGAAAGTAAAGTGTTTCTTCATCTCCTTAAAATCTGACAGGCTGTCATGGGTTCAGCAGTAGCTCATGCTCTGCCAGGGAGGAAGGATAGATAGGGCGCCTGGTCTGGGCTAGTCGGGGAGGTATTCCATACCACAGCACGTCCTGCTCGGGGAGGGGACTGGAAGCTGGCCGGGAGGGAAGGGGTTGACACGCCGGGCTGGGCTCGGGGAGGCAACTGGAAGCTGGCCAGGAGGGGAGGGGGGAAGCTCTCTCGCTCTTCCGGGCTGGCCTCGTGGCGGCGGGTGTTATCGTATTCTCTCTCCCTGTTTGTCTCCTCTAACATTGATTTGTTATTGGTACCGGTAGTTATTTCTGTTATACCTTGATTGCTGGACTGATTTTACCTCGATCCGTGGGAGTTGTATTCCTCTGGCTCTCCTTCCCATCCCTCCGGGAGTGGGAAGGTGAGGGGGGGAGGGGAAACAAAGGGGGAACTGTGCAGATTTAGTTTAAACCACGACACAGGCATTAGGAACTCAGACTCTCCTAGTGTGTTTTGCTCATCTGCAATACATATTTTGGATTATACATCAATCAGTGTCATTGTTATTAAAAATTAATGGGGAGGATATGGGCAGTATGAATAGCATCCTGTTTGTTTCCACAGGGGTTTTCTTTTGCATTTATTTATGGTACTTGACAAGGCAATGATGAAAAGAAGACCTGGCACAACATAGCTAATTTAATTCTTTGCTATGGATGGGAAACCTGTTGGGACTTGGAGAAATGTGCAGAAAAGGCCTTCAGTAACACTTGGTGTATTCATAAAATAGTTATACTAAAGATTCACTAAGATGACATAGTGTCAGTATATTAGCCTGTTATATTGTTGTGCTGTGAGTCCTACTGTAATACACTAGTTATTGCAAAAAAAGCCAGCTAAAACAAAATAAAATTAATTAAAATATAAACTTTTTCCTACTCAGCTAAACAGAAAGTCCAGCTAGAAGGACGTAACAAATGTAGTGATCATTAAGAACAGAGGTTAGGCAATGAAACTGGCATATTAAATCAAACATTCCCTTCAGAAGAGAATATTGTTTTCTCAAAGGCAAAACTAAAAAAGTAAAGCAATTAAAAATAAGATGCAGTAGCACAGAAAGGAGGCAACTTACTGTGTTGTTAATGAGTGAATGCATGAGAGATCTTTCTGTATATGTAATGGAACTTTTTATCCAATAAGTTATTTTTGCATGTGTCGTAGTGAAAGTCCAGTCAGTAACTCAGAACCACATAGTCGCTCTCTCACTGCCCCCCTTCCTCCCATACCCACTCCCAGAGGGATGGGGCGGAGAATCGAAAGAATGTAACTCCCATAGGAACAGTCCAGTAACTAAGGTATAACACAAATCACTACTGCTACCACCAAGAATAATAATGATAAGGGAAATAACAAGGGAAGAAAATACAACCGCTTGCCACCAACTGACTGATACCCAGACTGACCCAAGCAATGATCTAACCCTTCTGGGTAACTGTCCCCAGTTTACATACTGGCCATGACGTGCTGTGGTATAGAATAGCTCTTTGGCTAGTTTGGGTCAGGTATCCTGTCTCTGCTTCCTCCTGACTTCCCCTCCTCCCTGGCAGAGCATGAGACTCAGAAAGTCCTTGGTCAGAGTAAACATTCTGACCGGCAACTAAAAGCATTGGTGTTATCAGCACTGCTCCCAGGCTGAAAGTCAAAACCAGCTGCTAAGGAGAAAAAAGGCTACTGCTTAACTCAGGACAGTATCCCCCCCTTATTCCATACCATGCACGTCATGATCAGATCCCACATTTTTAAGATACCTTCACTCTTATCTGATATATATTAATATATATACATACATATACATCCACAGGGGAGAGAGAGAGAGAGAGAGAGATATCATTCCTTAGTGTTTGGACCAATTCCTGTAAAACTGCTGAGTCCATCTGGTCCATGATTTCAGGTTCCATCTCTTGTAACAGTCTTTCAGAGCAGGCTAGAGAGTGTGATGTAGTCAGTCTGCCAGGCCTTCACATATTTGTACTTCAGCCATCATCCTCCGTACCAGAGATGTTTTAACCGCTTGTCTTGCTTAATTGCAGCACGTTTCACACTCGTGAATCATCCAGACAATAGTGTGCATTGCTAAGTCCACCCCTCAATCATGAGTCCATCAGTATGTTGCATCTCTGCCCTGATGGCTTGAGGTGTCATAGGCCCACCAGGCTCAAAATAATTCACCCTCCCCTTCAGCAGTTTCTGCAGCTTGTCACTGGGGATTCCATAAAGCTGCGTTCCATCTCCGACACTTCCAAAGCACTGGAGGGGCCCAGTGGGCGAGATACTTGCCCATACTGTCCCACACACCCTGCCACTCATGACTGACCAGCCTCAGGGAAAACCTCTTGGTTGTCCTTCCATATCATCATCTAACCCTAGACAAGACCCAAACCTGCCTTCACTTAACTTTTGAGATCGGACAAGATGGACATGGGTAAAACACACTCAGTATGTGTGCCAACATAGTGATCCCCATCACAATCAGCAGGCAGGTTCCAAGGGTATCCAAAGGCCATTCAAAACCTTCAGAACTCTCAAACGATGCTGTTGTACTTGTCACTGGGGCTAGTGTAGTTGCTGCAATTGGAGCTGGAGCAGCTGCACTGTCTGCTGCGGTTGGAATTTGAGTAGCTGCTGTACTTGTCACTGGGGTTGGTGCAGCTGCTGTGCTTGGAGTTGGAGTAGCTGCGTTATCTGTTGTAGGCAGAGTTTGAGTAGCTGCTGTAGTTGATGCTGAGGCTGGTGTAGATACTGTGCTTGGAGCTGGAGTAGCTGTGCTGTCTGCTGTGGCTGGAGTTTGAGTAGCTGCTGTACTTGTCACAAGGGTGTGTGAGAATGTCTCCCTCATAGGCTTACCACCCAAGGAGGGAAAAAAAGATGTGTAATTGCTATACACTTCTGTTATTTATTCCCAAGGTATAGAGGTGGTGACCACACTAGGAATGCAAGCCAGATCAGTTTCATGATCAATGAGTCCATTGAATTAAAAGCCATTATCATAAACTACAATGAAACAAGAACCTTAGACCAAGAATCCCAGCTGATGAACACTAACACAGCAAATGCCGGCTGTAAGTAAGGTACGACATGCTGAAACTCCGAGATCAAGAGCAACAACTTTGAGAGCCAATAAATCAGCACTGTGACAAGTGACTATTAATCCGAAACAACAAATGCTTATCACAAACACGATTAAGCACACTCTGGTCAGATCTGCCGTTATCTCAACCCTTCATGCCCCACATTAGGCGCCAAAAAGAACTGTTGCGGTTTAAGTCTAGTCAGTAACTCAGAACCACGTAGTCACTTTCTCACTGCCCCTCTTCCTCCCCCCCAGCTCCCAGAGGGATGGGAAGGAGAATTGAAAGAATATAACTCCCACGGGTTGCAGTCCATTAACTAAGGTATAACACAAAACATTGCTGTTACCACCAAGAATAATAATGATAGGGGAAATAACAAGGGAAGAAAATACAACCACTCACCACCCACTGACCGATACCCAGCCCAGCTGAGCAGTGATCTAGCCCTTCCTGGTAACTGTCCCCAGTTTACATACTGGCCATGACGTGCTGTGGTATAGAATAGCTCTTTGGCTAGTTTGGGTCAGGTATCCTGTCTCTACTTCCTCCTGACTTCCCCTCCTCCCTGGCAGAGCATGAGACTCAGAAAGTCCTTGGTCAGAGTAAACATTCTGACCGGCAACTAAAACCATTGTGTTATCAGCGCTGCTCCCAGGCTGAAAGTCAAAACCACAGCACTGCACCAGCTACTAAGAAGGAGAAAAATGACTGCTACAGCTGAACCCAGGACAGTGTGTTACACTAGAGATTTACTCTTTTGATGTGTTTTCTTTTGTGTATGTGTGCCTTTATCCTCCTTCTTGGCTTAGGCTGGTTCTTGTTTCTTTTGGCTAAGGTACGTGCCTTATACTGTTTGATTTTTTTTTTGCTGCTTTAAAGTATGTGGATTCCTTTTTATTCTTTTAAGAAACACTGCCAGGTAGAATACACTTTAAAACAAATTTGGTTTTGGACTTACAATCTCGTCTGAAAGCTGAAGCCACAAAAAATGTGGAAAAGGAATTACAGTAATTATAAACACCTCCTTTCCCTTTTGGACCCATCACTAAAGCACACTGCTGAAGGACTCACTCATGTGCCCTGACTTATGAGGAGGAAAGTAAATCTCTTTTCATGTATCTATTTACTTACATGCTGCATTAATTCAGGTTATATTTTTTACCTTGTTGTTTGTTTGTTTGTTTAATTATTGATGATTTTATTTCACCTGCAAAAAGGGCAGACTTTGGTACTTTCCCTGCATTTGTGCCTCACATCCTTTCTGCTAAAACCCAAGCTGTTTCAGTAGCTAAACCTTTTTTTTAAAAAGATTTTACAGATCAACATCATATTTTTATAAAGATGTTCTGCCTGTAGGACAGGATAAGAATCATGGGGTCAGGAAAGGGCAGGCTATAGTGGTTTGAGCCCTATGCTTTAACCCTGGAAGTATTAAAATTAGCTTTGCAGCTGTTCAGGGCCAGTCAGGATTATACTAAACAATGCTGAGGTGAGCAAGGTCTCTCTGAGGCAGCTCAAGATCAGTTTTGGCTAGGTTTCTCCCAGCCATAGGGGCAAGCAGAGAGTATATAAAGAGATAGAGAGATAAGTCAATGTTTATCAGCTAACTTACCTTTCTTTGTCTCTGAAAATACAGAACAACTCTGCAAACCCCCTCTCCTTTCTAATATTCTGTCTGAAAAATCTGGTAGCTTGCAACCAAGGGAGACTTGCAGTAAATACTTAGAAAGATAGACCCTTTCTCTCAATTTGCTCCAGATAGTATCACTCAGGGAAGATCATGTGGATGTGAGTCATTGCTCCCATTCCTGCCTTTTTGCTACCCTCATCTTAGGTTATGGTTTTGGACCACCTTAAAGCTGCTGATATCTGGAGAGGGAGCATCTGACTCTTTCCACCTTATGACAGTAAAGCTGAGTCACAATAATGTCTGTATATGGCTTCTAGATTGGAGCTGATTCATGTCCCAGCAGCAAAAAGTATGCAGCTCCAATGTTGCTGTCTGCACCTGAGCATGCACAAATATATCTACTGTCTCTCAGTCTTCTGCACAATCTGCTGTACACATGCTTTTCGTATAAATAAAGCATTACCTGATGGACAGGATGCACTGCTTTATCCATAGCCTCCAGCCACCTATAACATGACAAAATATGAGAACTGCTTAGCTTGGTAGAGCAGAATAAATGTGTTTCACTGCCTCTTTTAACACTTACTAACATAACAGCTAGCAGATGTGCAATTTTCAGGACACATTCAAGGCTTCAAGATAAAAAAATTGTGTATTAAATTGAAACAAACATTGATAACTCTCAGAAAATAAGTCTCAAAAAAGTTGTCATGTGTGTTTTGGGTGATGATTTAAGTCTCTTTGTTTTATCAGCTACAGTTGATAGGAAATGCAAAAAGAGCATTTTTTAGATCTAACTCTGAGTCAAAACAAACTCACTGCATCTTACCAGTACCAGTACACTTTTCAGGCATGCTTGCATTTTAAAATACCAAAACAATAATATAGCAGAATGACAGTAGAATATATGGAAGATGGTATTGTATTTATTTCTAGCACTGTCCTTGTTGGGCAAGATTGTTCATGTGAAATAACCGATAAGCAAGTTTACATCCACAAGGAAGATTTAAATTTCCCTTTGATGTAACGGTACAGAAGAAGGTATGAGAAGATGGGTGAATTTTGGAGGGGATTTTTGAGATAAATCAGAAATTCAGGGGCATCTTGAGCAAAGCATGAATATAAAGCCTTAATGGAAAAAAAAACCCACAAAAATAACTATGAAACTGAAAAACAGTTTTTGAAACTTCTGCAAATGACAATTAGAAACACCATCTTCCCATAAACGGCTGACAGATTTGTTTATTTTTTTCCTGCTGATAAAGGCAGGTATTCTCAACATCCTCTAAAAATTCAAACTCTCTCTCCCCAAACCAGAATAATAAAACTGACCCCATAAATGAAAGATCACTTACCTCTTCATTTCTTGGTTGGAAGTTGCACAGAAATAGAAAATCCTGTTTCCACTTTGAGGTATGCATTTAAAAACAAATGGTTTACCTAGACTGGTGTCAACACCAATTTCTGCTCCTTCCAGCTTTGTTACTTCCAGAGGTCTGCACTTCCCTTCATCCTGCAATTGGAGAGGAAGAGAGGCAAGGTTCAGAAATAACATGAAACTGATGCCTGTGGGATGGGGATAAATTCAGGGAATACTCAAAGACGTAGAAGCTGGTGATAAGCTCTTGTGCTTTTGAACCATCATATGCTTCAAAACTGCTCACGTGGTTATATCATACGGTTCATCTCTGCTCTCGTGAGACCTCACTTGGAGTATTGTGTACAGTTCTCATAATTCCACCATAAGAAGGACATGGAGCTGTTAGAGCAAGTTCAGAGGAGGGCCATGAGGATAATCACAGAGCTGGAGCACCTCCTGTATGAAGAAAGGCTGAGAAAGTTGTGGCTGTTCAGCCTGAAGAAGAGAAGGCTGCTTGGAGACCTCATAGCATCCTTCCAGCATCTGAAAGGAGCCTACAAGGATGCAGGAGAGGGACTCTTCATCAGGGGCTGTAGTGGTAGGACAAGGGGTAATGGGTTTAAACTTATGCAGGGGAAGTTCAAGATAGATATAAGGAAGAAGTTCTTTGCTGTGAGAGTGGCGAGGCACTGCAATGGGTTGCCCAAAGAAGTTGAGAATGCTCAATCCCTGGTAGTGTTCAAGGCCAGGCTGGACAGGGCCTTGAGCAACCTGGTCGAGTGGCAAATGTCCCTGCCCATGGCAAGGGGTCTGGAACTACATGATCTTAAGGTCCTTTCCAACCCAAACCATTCTAAGATTCTATGATTCTATGGTTTAATAGAATTAAACAGCAGCCACAGCAAATACAATGCAGTCACAAAAGATAAACTAGTGTTGTGGTTTAAGCTCAGCCGCAAATCACACAGTCGCTCTCTTACTCCCCGCCTTCCTCCCCTCCCCACTCCTGGAGGGATGGGGAGGAGAATGGAAAGAATGTAACTCCCACGGGTTGAGATAAGAACAGTCCAGTAACTAAGGTATAACACAAAACACTGCTGCTATCCCCAAGAATAATAATGATAGGGGAAATAACAAGGGGAGAGAATACAATACCACCTGTGGAGCGATAATACCCAGCCTGACCCCGCCAGTGAACTAGCCCTTCCTGGTAACTGCTCCCAGTTCTACATCCTGGGCATGATGTGCTGTGGTATGGAATATCTTTTTGGCTAGTTTGGGTCAGGTGTCCTGTCTCTGCTTCCTCCCAGCTTCCCCTCCACCCTGGCAGAGCATGAGGCTCAGAAAGTCCTTGGTTGGGGTAAACATTTGAGCAGTAATGAAGATCATCAGTGTTATCAGCGCTGTTCCCAGGCCAAAAGTCAAAACCACAGCACTGCACCAGCTACTAAGAAGGAGAAAAATGACTGCTACTGCTGAACCCAGGACAACTAGTCAAAACACCCTCTAAACTTGCATTTCTACTTTTGCTTCTTAATTGTTTTTGGTTCATCAGAAGTCATACCTGCCTGTGAAAATCTTGTTAGTTATTTGCAAATATTCCAGCTTCTGGGGGTGCAGCTGAGTGAGAGTGGGATTTTCAAGTGCACCAAAGAATTTAGCAGCATGAGTCCCTTTACTAAGCAATGCTGCTTTTGTCCAGGTTTAAGCTGAAAATCTCACCTTGTATATACAGGTAGAGGGAACAATGGCTCACATTCAGAAAATAGTGAGCACAATTTTAAAAGATGCATTTCAGTTCTTTTAAAAATTTGCCCTAACTATTGTTAGAGTCATAAACCTTTCTATTAATTTCAGACGACTTTCAATGGAAAGCATTACAAAACTTTTTTGTTTGCTCCTGATTGAGTTAAAGCTCTTTGAGACTGAAGGGCATTGTCTGTGTCTTTCTTTGTGGTTAGTTATAAGAAGCCATTAAGCTTCTTAATGGAAATAGGTAGGTAAAGCAGTTCCTTGCCCCACTTTCCTAGCCCAGGTCTCCTCAAGCACACGCCTTAACACAAAATAAAGGTGCACACATCTGGACAGTGAACTCTAGCAATGTTATAAACAATATTCTTAGCTACCTTGCTTTGAAGAGCTATGACTGGAGCTCTAACAATTCCATCAAATTTGGGAGCAATAAAATAGAAAAATGAGTTAATGCTGGGGTATAGGAAGAGTGTTAGTGCTATTTGCAAAATACACAGATGGTAGAGTTTCACAGAATAAGATCAGTGGATTATTGGGAATTAATTAAACATTGTCAGTAGGAGCTAAATTGTAAATGCCCCATTTCATTTCTTTATTAGCCTAAAAATAAACATACCTATCGTTCCGTGAACAAAATATGTACCTGTGGTTAATATATAGTTGAATATCTTTTTATGCTCATTGGCACATGTGACTATCATGAAATCATAGAATCATAGAAAGGTTAGGGTTGGAAAGGACCTTAAGGTCATCTAGTTCCAATCCCCCTGCCATGGGCATGGACAGGACACACTAAACCATGTCACCCAAGACTCCCTTTGTTATACAGGAATATTCATGTATATAACCCTTAATACTGAAAACCAGTAACATTCATGAATGCATTAGCTAGATTCTTCTACTTTCTTCTTATTTTTTTAATCAAAAAGCAAAGTCAATACAGAAGATAAAGGCAATTGCGAAAGTCATCAGTGCTGTGACTTACTTATAATAGCTTAAGGCACAAAACCACGTTGAAAGACAACATAACCAAAATATGTTTTAAGGCTCCAAATCTCATTCCTAGTGTAAAGCATAAGTACTAGGTTAATGAAGTGTTATTCAGCAACATCCTGTCCATGGTCTGCGTTCTACTGACTGTCCTAGCCTGAAGGCAGACACTGTGTCTGTCACTGCAGGCACTGAAATGGCTGTGTGACCACTGTTATTGCACATTGCTATGAATTCTTTTTCTAAACACTTTCTGTCCTGTCTGGAATGAATGCAGATAATGCTCTGTGCCATCAAGAATTATTTATGTCCACTCCCTTTCAAATTTATATACCTGGGAAAGGAATAGGATAGATTTGAGGCCTTCAAAGTGAGATTAAATGTCCTTCATTGACTAATAGGCAGCCATAAACACCTAATTCTGATGTCAAATGTGAGAGACATTTCTTTTCAACCATGTGGCTTTCATGAATAACATCTTGAGAGCGTTACTTTGGCAAGTATCTCTTCGTTACAGGAAGTGCCAAAGCTATATTGCTGAAAAAAAAATAGAAGTAATTTCTTAAGCCTGTGACTAGAGAGTAATCCACTCATGATACTGTCACTATGGAATCTAATATAGGTGATGCTGTTTGAGCTGATGATATATATCATACAGATTTTAAACTAACTCAGATTTTACCTACTACTATTCCATTCTGCCGGTAAGTAGAAAAGACTTTCTGTTTTCTCAAGGTTTCTATCAGCTACTTCATGGATTTTTGGCAGTCTGCAGTATCTAATATTGATGAAGTCCTCTGGGTGGAAGGCAGAAAACATATGCTACTTTGGTAAATGCTGTTCCAAGAATAATATAAACATCTGAAGTAACCCTTCCCTTGCTGTTAGTTTTCTTAAGATAGCCTGAGTTTTAGAGTAAATGGTTCTAAAGAAAAAGAAACCCCAAAACTCTCCAGGCAAACAAACAAACAAACCCCAATGTGTCACTTAGTGAGACTGTAATAAAGGAGAAATAAGAATTGACAATTACACATATCCTTCCTTTTTGTATGGAATGTTCATTAAGGTATTTAATGGAGATTCACCAATCAGGCCTATTTAATTTTGTGCAAATACTTCTAGAAAATAAATGGCATTTGTAGCGTTTCCTGAATGATTCATGGTGTTCAAAGAGTTTTGTTGAGCAGAGTTATATTTGCTATTCGAGTAAAGCTTCTTTGTCTATTAGAAAGGAGAAGCTGAAAGGATGAACATCTCATGATATGTGCAGTGAAAGAAAGAAAAATAAACATGAATACCTATGAAAAGAGATTAAAATTAAGCTACACAAGATACTGCAAGTACTAAGAAAATGGAATAAAAGCAACTTCTCAGAAAACAAGGTCAAATCTTAGACAAAATAATAGAAAAAATCTGAAACATAATGTGAAAACTGAGCAGTGCTGGAAAGCAGAAGTTAAAGACTGGATACCTCAGAAAACTGTCAGTGGAAAGTGTAAGACAGTTGCCCCTGGATGAAACTGGCTTCAGCTCAGTAGTGGCATGAGTGAATTTTTTGCTGTCTTTCAAAAATGTCTTCCTGAAGAGTCTAGACATCTCTAGACATCTCTTAAAAGAGACAGGAAATAAACTCTTTATTTTTCTTCTTATTTCTCATTCATCACAGTTGACATGGCCACAGCTGTGTGTCATGGTTTAAGCCCAGCTGGCAAACCAGCCCACACAACTGCTTGCTCACTCCCCTTTGTTTCCTTCCGCCGCTCCCACAGGGATGGGAAAGGAGAATTTAAAGAATGTAACTCCCATGGGTTGAGAAAAGAACAGTCCAGTAACTAAGGTATAACACAAAACACTGCTGCTACCACCAACAAAAGGGAAGAAAATACAACCACTCACCACCTGCCGACTGATACCTAGCCCAACTGAGCAGTGATCTAGCTCTTTCAGGTAAGTGCCCCCAGTTTACATACTGGCCATAATGTGCTGTGGTGTAGAATAGCTCTGGCTATTTTGGGTCAGGTGTCCTGTCTCTGCTTCCTCCCAGCTTCCCCTCCTCCCTGGCAGAGCATGAGACTCAGAAAGTCCTTGGTCAGAGTAAACATTCTGACCGGCAACTAAAACCATCGTGTTATCAGCGCTGCTCCCAGGCTGAAAGTCAAAACCACAGCACTGCACCAGCTACTAAGAAGGAGAAAAATGACTGCTACAGCTGAACCCAGGACAGTGTGGCACTCAGGCTTGCAGCATTTTCACCATCTGTTGTTTTCTGATTTTCTCTGACCACTTTCTCCCTGAGGCCTGATGCTGATTGCTTGATAGTATCTCAAAAATATTCCCTTTCCTATTTCTTCTTTTAATCATCATGCTTTGTGGTAGGTTTATTTAGAAAATTATAGCTAGTGCCTGTTTGGGCACACTGTTGCAGAGGAGAGACTAAGGCATTTATGTCTTTTCCCCTATATCTTTTTCTTTTCCCCTTGAGGAAAAGACTTGTGTATTCCAGTAAACAGAGAGCTCTAAACTCCACAACTGTTTGTATGGTATCTTTCTCCAGTAGACCTGAATTATTTATTTATTTTGTTTTGCTTTAAATGATTTATGTCTAAACTAGACAGAGTAGAAACATACCAAAGAGCCAGATAATAGAGGAAGGAGATGTAAAAGCTCCTCTAATTTGAAAAACATAATTATCCTACACCTAACTGTATTAGCTGTCAGATGAAGTACAATCAGTCTTGTGATAAGCCTCATCTTCACATTCCAGTTAGTTCTTCCATTAAGATTGAGTAATTCACTGCAATTAATTGCACAAAAAGTAATGAACAGTTTGTAGGACAAAGCCTCACAGAAAGAACTATTGATTGGTTAAAATCTGGAACAACTTGAATCAGGTAAAATGATATATCTGAGTATGACTTTTTCTCTGGGTCAGGGTATGCACTCTGTTAGTAGGCCAAAATTAAATTGCATTAGTACCAGCCAGTGTTATTTCTCATTTTTAATAGAAGCAATAAAGTGCAAGTATTGGAAACATTGGACTCAGCACCTCCTTTAATATAAATTGAAAAATATATCCTGGAGCCATGGGAGTCATGGAAAACGTAGAGCAGAATCAGATTGTATAAAAGCTCTAAATAATTTTGCAGCTCCCAGACTGTGATGATAAAGCTCCAAGCAAGAATGAAGAACAAATAGAAGTGGTATCTTTATGAGCAATGCCTCAGACCTAAACCTATTTATAGCTAAGCCTTTTATATAAAGTGCTTAGGCTTAGTGATGAACACAAGCTTGCTCAAGAGAACAAAGGACTAAATGTCTGTCATAGATAGAAATAATGTCCACACATGGCAGGCAGGCAATTTCTTTCTTGGTATAAGAATTGGACTCAGTCTAGGCCACAGAAATAAACAATAATTAAAAGATTTTTTTTCCCCTCTCTCTTCTATTCTACTGGGAATAGATTTAAGAATGCATACAAGCAACCAGAAGCATGTATGGTAGTGTCTGAGTTAGACAATTTTTGTAAAGACACTTTCTGTAAAATGCCCTGTTCCCATGTACAGAGAACACAACTGTAGGAAGAGAGGGAAATATTTTAGTCTGCATTTAAATTTCCTCTTTGTGTCAAGAGAGGGCTTTCACTTGTTCTGTGGGGCTTGGGTGCACAGTGATGTGTCTTATTCTGAATAAATGGTAAATGGAAAACTGGTGTCCATCTGGCTATACAAGGTGTGTACATGTTGGTGTTAAATCTTAATTTGAAAAAAAAAAAATAGCAAATTTTAATACTGTTTCCAGGCATTCTGAATCAGGCAGAGGGTGAGAAAAGAATAATTTATGAACACAAACATACCCTAATAGAGACAACTAAGAATCTGCTGTTTTCTTCAGAAAGACACCACTAATTAAAGGATGAGGAGAGCATTCTGCTGCTGAGGAAAAGTGAAGGTTATGGACCACTTTGATCATAAATAACACTGTGTAAATTACCTGAGCATTACTTAAACGCCAATGTGCTGGCTGCTTTAAAGTGCAGTAAAGAGAGAAGACAAGATTTCTGTTGAGCTATTGAAATGGACTGGTTTCATAATGGAAACAGGAATATGAACTTATATCTGATTATTTAGGTAATGTAATAGCTGTTTACCAGGCTAGGGTCTAATTGCTTTTGGGTGTTAAGCATTTCCATTGCCCTCACTTCAGCTTTGAGAAACTTTGCCTTAGTCACTCACACTATTCCTGAGGGCTTCCTAAAGGCATTAAACTTAGGAGCCTAAGAAATGCAAACCATAATTCTTTTTTAAACTGACATTATTATATATAATCACAATGAAGACTGCCAAAAAGCACACCCCCTCTTCCACATAACTGCTGCCACTGTTCAGTGAGAGTACTTTTTGGGAGTATCTGTTGAAATTTTCTTACAGTGTGTTTCAGAGCATTACAACCACGAACTATCACAAAGGCCATTTCTCTGAGGGTTGGGGCTACACATGAAGGTGAATTTGCCCTTTATTCGCAGATCTTTCTCTTGATACATCTGAATCTCTAAAGCATTCTGTTTTCTACTGTCAGGTCAGCAATTTCCGACTTAACTACTACATCCAACTTAACTGCTCCTGCTTCTCTCCTATTACAGTTTCTTCTTTTGATTTTCCTACTTTTAGTCCATACAAAATGCTGGTAGCAAACCTGTACCCTTAAGGCTCCTGATTACTATTGTTCCACGTCATTCTTAGCAGAAGGAATTGGAGAAAGAGATGGAATAAATGACAAATGTAACTTCAGGACCTAGCAGACAGAACTGATCTGACTAGACTATATCAGTCTGATTTCTGAAAAGGAAGATGCAAGGGAGATGCATTGATAGCACTTTCCAGTTTGGTGCCAGTCATCTTTATGGCTTCCCCTAGACCATAACCTCAATGATATTTATTTCATATTTTTCCTTTTTAGATACTAGACTGGTTATATGTCTCACTATCTTCTTTCCCAGGGTCCACTTATGGCAAATGGATAGGAAGTAATTCCTAGGAATATAGCAAGACAAAACCAGCTACCGCATTGTTACAAACATGATCTTCTGTTAATTCTACCCTTTTTTGACTCTGTCTTCTTTCACCCACAAAATCACTTGTTAAACATGTTTTTTTAAGCAGTCTTACATAGCAAGAAAGCAACAATGAATTGATTGAAACTAGGAAACTGTGGCTTGGGCTGGCATTTTTAGTGGATTTGTAATCCTTAGCATCTTTAATTGGCTGAAGTCCTTACATGACAAATATTTGTATTTCTGGGGAAATACTTTTTTGGCTATAATGCTTTATTTACCCTTGTGCTTTCCTCTTGAGCCTGAACACTGTTAGCTCTCTAAAATGTATGCCCTTGTGATAAAGAATGTGTGCTCCATAGCCTTTAAGCTCCTTATTGGTCCATTTGTTAATAGGTTCCAGGAAATATATTCCTTCTTTTTAATGGGTTTACAAGACCAGAATTTTTGTATCTTGAAGGCCATAGCATATTGTAAAGTTTCCAAGTTTGCTTTCTGGTTCTAAAAGCAACTTGAGCATCTCAGAAATCTATGTGAACTTATTTAACTTGATGAAATGATGCTGTACTGCTGTGGCTAGATGGTTGTTATTATCTTACTGGTCTCATTTGGGAGAAAAGAAGGCTTGGGGGGACCTTATCGCTCTCTACAACTACCTAAAAGAAGCACGGAGCCAGGAGGTGGCTGGTCTCTTCTACCAAGGAACAAGGGATAGAACAAAAGGAAACTGCCTCAAGCTGTGCCAGGGGAGGTTAGTCTGGATATTAGGAACAATTTCTTCCCTGAAAGGGTGGTCAGGCACCTTCTAATCCTCAATCAAATTTATCTAACACTGTTTTCAGAGGTACTTAATTGAAAATGGAAAGTAAAAAGTGAGGAGTGTTTAAAACACTTAACTAAATTCTCGATTTACACATTTCAGGAGTTTGATGAAGGACCTGACTAGGGTAAAATAAATTTATTTTTTTTCCAAACAAATGTTCCTATATGTTTGTATCCCTTTTAGTTTGTGTTTTGTTTTGTTTATTTGTTTCTGTTTTGAGACAGTTTTGAGACATAAGTAGTATTGAAATAATGGCAGTGGAAAGAAACACTGCTTTATTGTATACGCAGTGGTTCTGCAGCATAACCCTGGTTAGAAGGCTAGTGTGTATATTATGGTACATGCAGATAAATAAGCCTACCAGAGTTTCTGCTGGAAATGTCATGTGAATACAGACATGTAGAGGAGTAAGCTCTTTCTATTATTTATAATTACCTTTCACAAAACGTCTTTTTTTCCCCAAAAGGTGTTTGGTTTTGGTCAAGAAGCTTAAATGTTGAAAGCTTGATTAATTTCAGTTTAGCTAGGAAACTGCAGTGCTTCATGTGAATTCTTTTCTTCATCATAACAGTATTGTAAATGAAAAACTATACTGAGGATCACAAGGAGGGGGGATCAGGATATGTTGTTTTATCAGAGACCATGAACTGTAGAGAAAGAATAACCTATGGAGTTCTCAAAGTACAGTCCTTGGTAGACATTGTGTCAGCATTTTTCAGGTAAAAATAATTTGGTTTCTAGTATTTACAAAAAAAAATTTAAAAAATCAAGTGAGGCTTTTACTGGACTGAGTCTACTATTCTTGTAAAAATGAGCAAACTGTTGATATATATGAGCAAAAAATGAAATAAATATATATATATGAGAGATTGATGTACGAAATAGAAAGAGATGATAAAGTAGAAGAAAAAACGAAATAGATTCATGATCAGGAGTGAAGCCTGCAATATTAGCTTCTGTATTATTCTTCTGTGCAGTATTAGCTTTTGTACTGTTCTTCTGTTGATTGAACTTCCTTAACACCATTCTGTTGTCTAGATTATATTTATGTTTATTGCAAAATTGTGCTGTTGTGTCTACTATACATATGTGTGTACATGTGCACCTACATCCTTCATGTACTGAGTTGACCAAAGAGTGTGTGACCATGTTATCAAACACAAATCTATTTACATGTCAAGGACTTGGTGACATGCTTAGGTTCTCATGTAGTTTTTGATGAAGGGTGGACATGGGTGTATTTCACTGGTATGCTTTCAAACAGTGCTTTGGAAGTAAACCCATTTCTACCTGGTTTTAACCAGCTGATATTTTAGCTGATGCTCTTCCTATGTTAGCCAGGAGATTCACTAGAAGCTACACAGGCTTCATCTAGTGATAAATCCCTAACCAAGACAAATTTTCTCAGCTTCACTGTTTTCTTGAAATTTGGTTAAAATGAATGCAAAGTGGATGACTCAATCTTTTTTAGAAGCTGTAAAAATTTTAACTGCAAAAGGCCCTGACTGCAGTCTTTGAAATCAATCTGTTTGTTTTTATAGATGTAACTTGTCAGTGAATAACTTCATCATGAAACTACATCAGGGAGGGGTTTAGTAACTTGTAAGTACATGCATCAGCTGCTGAACCATCTTGCAGACTATAGTAAAATGCTGCTTCAAGGCAGGTGAATTCCTGGGCTCGTTGTGGCCAGGGCTATGAGCCATACCACTGCCTGCTGCCCACATCCCCCACCTCTGGAGCTAACCACTTCAAGAGAAAAATCCCTTTTTCCCTCTTTTAAATATGATGTTTATATTCACTTATTTAGTGGCGAATAACTGTATAGAATACTCAAATGTAGCTAACCCTAAAATGAGATAACCACAAAGCTACTGATTTAGGGCCATTAAGACTCATTATACAACCAGGGAGCTGTAAATTATTACAGATATAAATGGAGCCTCATGCAAAGAAATCTCATGGTCATGCCTATTTAAGAAAATGCTTGTAATGGTAGAGGGAATTCAGAGCTCCTGCACATCTGAAACTACTTCATCTCATCCAAACCTCCTGAAGCCTATTCAGTTCAGAGTTCTTGATGATCAGAGCTAAGAGATTAAATGTGAAACCATAAAACATAGACAGCATCTACATCTGTGACTAAGTACAAGAAGGCAGAGCTACTTGATGAGAGCCTGCTGTATACCACATACAAAAGCATCTTTAGTGCTGGTGTTATTCTATAAATACTACAAGTCAAATAATGATCTTTAAATATGACTAGAGTACTTCTGCACTTTGTGGTTCAGGACACAGCTTAATTCCTTATCAGCCACTCTCCTTACCTTCTTGTGTTTGTAATACTGTAGGTAGCCATTATGTTTCAGCACAAACCATCTCTTTCTCCAGCCCTTCAGTATTGCTGACTGTGTTCGTTTATGCAAATATCCTCGGCAGGTAGGTCTGGGGGTGTTAGGGTAACGGCTGATATCTGATCCCACTGTCATAGTCAGGATATCAGGGCCTAAAATATTACATGAAGAATGTGAAAACATAGGTCAAAACTATAATCCAGTATGTCAATATAATCCAGTATGTCAATTCTCTTCCCTGTGTCACTTGTAGAAGCAGCAATTAGCAAAGCAGCAATTAGCAAAGCATCCCAGGAAACAATGAATTAAATCAAACAACATTTAGCCTTCTTCTAACAGAAATTCAGGAATGAAAACATTTTTGTTTGGAGGACTGATAATGGAGCCAACTATCTGAAGATGTGTCTTAAAAAAGCTATTGTGACCTACCTTTGCAAGCAGCATCTTAGGTGCATCTGTATTTTACCAGTTTAGGGAAGCAGTAGGATTTAATTGCTAAAATGAGTATACACAAATTAAGGCTTATAGGCAAATTTCTGAGAATGTTCTTAGGGAATCTTAAGTCTCTGTTATGTTACATATGCTCCAGAGAATCTTTCTTGTTCATGTCTATTAACCTTTTGTGCTATCTGTGCCCCTCAGTGAGGGGCTGTTGGAAGCTAACCTGTGCTAAAGTGTTTACTTATAATTTGCAAAAAGTAAGTGCTCAAAGGAGATGTTAGGTTACAAGGCTGTCTAAAATATGTTATTTTTATCAGCAATGAGGTACAATTTCATAATATCTGCTAATGATATCAATGCATCTAAGGCTTTGACCCTGAAGGCCTGAAATTCTGATTATATCAGTTACTACTCCAGAGTGGCAAAGCCTTAAAGAGAATTGAAAAATTTGGCTATGACACATTTCCATTCGCAAAACTTTCGCTGGATTTCTCCTTTAGGGACAGCTGACTTTGCAAATGCTGTCTGTGTGTCAAGATTTAGGCCATAGGGTGCTCTCTGAGGAGTTAAAAATATCTAATATTCAGAGATTTATCTACTAAAAGACTTGATATACTCTTAAGTATAATAGTGAGAATGACACATCTATAATTAAAGAAGTTGGTATGTGTGAAGTTAAATTTGTTGCTATCTTGTAATTTGAATTTATTGAACTTCCCATCAGCCCTTGTCAAAACCATATTTGAGATAAATAAAGAATGTCAGTAGATTCACTTTCAGCATGCAAACATATGTATCTTTGGGGTTTGTTTATCACGATTCTAGGAAGAACACACACAGCTGATATTACTGTCTCCTTGTTTCTGGGGTGCTGCAAAAGGATGCCTTATGAAATAACCTCTCTGCTCTCCTGTCTAGACTTCAGGTCTTGGCATCACAGAAAGAAATACTGTGTGCACTGAATCAAGCTGTGAAGTCTCTCCCTGAGGAAGCATAAGGCATAAATAAGGTATTGGTGTCTTTGCAGTCTCTTGCAGGACTTTCTCATTCGCTTTCTTAAAGGCAGGAGAGAAAAAAGGTATCTCTGCCGTGGCAGAAGAGGTGGAACTAGATGATGTTTAAGGTCCCTTCCAATCCAAAATATTCTATGATTCTATGCGCTCTTTGAGGAACATTTTGTATGTCTGTTTTCTTCTGTTGTCCTAGGAATGTCTAGATAAAAATGTGACTTGGACAATAGTACTGTATTAAACACTAATGCATTAAACTGTTAAGATTGCTGTTGTATCCATCATCCAAATTGTCTGGATGTATTTGGAGCACTTTACAGAAATCCTGTCCCATCTATATTATATGCTGTGATCTCAAACTAACCTTTTCTTGCCAGATTGGCAGCTTCAGAATGTGGCATGTTGGTGACATCAGTTCCATTGACTGCTATCAGAATATCCCCAACCTGAAGCCCTGCTTCTTCAGCTGCACTGTCTGGAATAAAACACAAAAAAACAAAAACCAACAAACAAATCAAATTCTTTTTACTTAGAGTTAGGATATCAAGTATACCTATATGATCAAGCTTTTCTAGCAAAACAGATGTCTGTCCAACCAGCCTAGGATGATGCTTTGGGGCCTTTGAGATGTGAACTTAGAGGTCCATAAAGTTTTTCTGAGCAACCTGTTAGTCACCTGTAAATAAAATTTCAGGATTGAACTCAATACTATCTAATGTTGAACTGGATACCCGTTCAGCATTAGATAGTCAATAGCAATGGAGAAATTTCATTAAAGATGCAATTAGAACTTAAATGCTTTAAGATGCAAATAGACATTTCCATCTGAGGGTTTTGTTCTAAAATGCAAACAAATATCTGGTGCATTGTTTGTTAAAGTCAATAGAAAAAGCTTTTATTATGCTGCTGAGTTTTGGATTTCAGGCAAAAAGACTACTTTATATGCTGATATTTCTCCTGCTGTTTGAAATAATTTAGCTATAATGTTTTGTGGATTTTTTCTTTATGAGAAAATAACATAGTAAATTAACAAAGGGTCAGTGAAGGAGGCATTGACTCAGATTTGCTAAAATAACAACCTTTTGTTTATTTGTTAACTGTTGCAGAGCACATGCACTCCTAATAAAACAGGGCTCAAGCAGATGCCAGCAGAAATAGAAACAAGTTGAGGAAGTGATAAATATGCTCCATTCATGGGCAGCATTACACAATCACTAAAATCCCACTTGCAGATTTAATGGACACATTTTTTTTCCTTCTCATTTATAATTAAGCATTGTGACTGCACTTTGAAAAAAACGTTTTGAAAATTATTGCTTCAGGTCCATACTATTTAGTGCATATCTTTAAAGATTTTCTACCCATGCAACAAATGTGATCATTCAATATATTTCAAACAATCCTTAGAAGCTGTAGGGAAGAGATCAGTAAAATCTTAATTAAAAAAAACAAAACAACAGACACAAAAAAAGACATAGTTCACCTTCATGTGTATTACAAATCATTTGCAAATTTGCAAATGCCAGAATATTTTGGTTTGTGCTGGTCTTGAGGATCTCATACAAGACTTCATGATCGTAAGTGGTCTTTAAAATATTAAAATAATGTCTCAATATGCAAGCAACAAAGGATAAAAGTGAAATTTTTATATCTGTTTTAATAAAATTACTCATATTTTGAGAAAAAGTTTTATATGAAGTTTATCTTTAAAAGAAAGAATATTCTTTTTGTTGTTGCTATTTTAAAGCAACTGCATTTAAAAACATAACATACAAATAAAGTTAAGAGGAGTGATATACAATATAATTAACTCTTCAATTTGTAGGTTACAGGGTTACATTGGTAGTTATTAGGACCAATGTTGCATGCATGACCTATGATTTGTTTATATTTATGTAAAAAACTTTTGCACCTTCTAATTTGAAATATCTCTTCTGAGGTTATACTCTCCGATGTAAGAACACTAATGGAATCTGTATGCTTGCAATTAAGAAGTAATCTAAAACTCTTAATGCTAGAAAGATCTCTTTGCAACAGAGATAACTTTTTATCAGTAGGTGCTGAAATTCCCAACTGACAATAACAGCTAGTCGTCCCAGCACACACACATCATCACAGTTGTTCTATTTAGACAAATGATAGTTGATTCCAGTAATTTTTTTTTTCAAAATCATCAGCAATGAATGATAATGATCTTTAACCTTGTAGTCAAAAATAACATTCTAATAAGATAGGCAGAACAAGTTTTTTTCATTCAAAATTACTTTCTCACATTCACTTAAATCACTTTTCACATGAGACATGCTGTGAATACTATGTGGTCTCAAGAAATATTTAAAAAAATATTCTGGACTAAAATTAGGCAAATGTTTCAGGATGAAGTATATTACACAGCCACTTGCAACAATTTAGTCTTACCAAGTCCTTTGTAGAGTATTCTGCAGGGAAAGGTTTTTTTTTGAATTACATTATTGGCAAAGCTTCAATTGAGAATGGAAATTCTTGATTGCATTCAGACATGTATAAAAACAAGATAATCTCTAGGCTCTGGGTCAAAATCATGTTTATTTTAACGTAGTTTACAATAAAAGATGCTTTGATAAACAATAGGTATAGCCATAGAGAAAGTAAAACACTTTCGACATTTTCCTGTATTTCTTTTGAATAGCACCATCCTTTGCCTGAGTTCTGATTCTGGATGGAGGTCTTTATTTTTAGTATTCAACAAGTAGAATATTTGCTGTGAGGCAACAAGTTAGAATGACTTTTAGAAGTGAACAGTAGCATCATGCAAAAAGCATGACTGTGGTGTAAATCTAAATATCTTGAGATCTTAAGGGATGCATGGCTTTCTACCACAAGTTTTAGAACTAGAAAGTGTTAGTAAACTTGTTGACCTTTAGAATGGTTTGGGTTGGAAGAGACCTTAAAGATCATCTGGTTCCATCCCTTCTGCATGGGCAGATACATCATCCACTAGACAAGGTTTCTCAAAGTCCCATCCAACAAAGAACACTGCCATACTAAATGAGCCATACAAAACCAACAACAGTTCCACCCCAAAATGGTTGGGAAAACTCCAGTGAAGACTCTAAAGAACAGGTTAGATGGTTCCTGTCCAAAATGGTCTAGGCATAGTTGGTCATGCCTTAGGGCAAGGAAAAGGGTCATGCAGCCTTACAAGAAACACAGCATTCCTTTCCCTGATGGTCCTCTGATCAATCTTTTTTACATCTCTTTGCAGAGATGTATTTTGTTTTTTCTCTGTGTGTTGCTCCTTTGCTCAGATTTCTGACTTTTCTGATCTTCCTTAGTGGATTTTAATGATGACCCTATTTAGTAGCTCAGGAAGCAATTTTTAAAGTGGTGGGTTCAGCTAATGGATTCACAGGACTCTGAATTCACAGGCTTTAACAGTGCTGTCAGGAAGCTGGACAATATAATACATCAGGCTGGTAAAGTGACAGAGCTATTCTTAGATGCCTTGCTAGAGGGCATGCACTAGCATTCTTGATCTAGGATGCCATTTTTCATTGTATCAGAATGAAAAAAATAGTAGTAGAAATCTATCACACTGCTGTACCTTCTTCTCTAAATCTGTTGTGTCTGTCCTGAGATGCAGAGAGAAGCACAGCAAGCAGTGCTCTTGATTTGGGTTTTAGGTAACAGCAAAATGACTCTGACTGCCTGTGTCTCATTTTCACTTCTGTTACTGACAGAACCAGCTTTTACCCAGATTTCAAAGCTGCCATTGAACACAGACAATGATTTCAGAGATCTTTCAGTAGTGACCCCCAAGATCTCATTCCTGAGCATAACTGCCAATACCATATTTTCCGTCATGTAGGCATGGTATAGGTAATTTCTAGAGGCATTATCTTACTTGGAATCTTTGTTGAAACTCATCTGCCACTTTTTTTCTCGCTCACTCAGGTTTTTGAGTTTCTTCGGGAGTTCCTTGTAATCATCAGACTACCATACAGAATTAACAGCACACTTGTTAGCACTTTTAGATGTTTCGATGGAAACCCATCCAATCAGAAGTGTCCCCAGCTAATAAGGTTTTTGGAAATGTTGTTATGAGGATCATTACACCCTCCATTTCACTCTTAAAGGACTGTTGTTAACAGATGTCAGCTCCCCAAAGTTCTAGACTTTACATGTGCAGTGAGGCTGGATGCAGACACCTACATAAGGTATCACTGGCATGGAAGGACACAGAACAGTGGAGTCTGGTTAACCTACAGGCAACTGGGGCCTTCAGATAGTTTGTCATTAGCAGTTTAAGAACACGTTTTTAAACACCTTACACCCACTAATTGCAGAAATTATTTAGGTACATATATATTATATATTATTATAAAACAGATTATATATATTAAGTAGATAATATTATATCACCAAATGTTACATAAGTATTTTTATATGGAGAAGTTAACTAGCACAAATACAGCTTACTTGTGTCAACTTCAGTCACAATGATAGGCTTTGAGAACTGGATCCTGAAACCCCAAGGGTAATTGCCAGTTCCTTTAGAGATCTTCACAGTTCTTTCACGGACTGCAAAACAGGAAAAAGACATCCCTTTTTCTCTACAGGTCAAGTTCAAATTAACAAGCAGCAGCTGATTTTAAAACTTCTTATCTACAGGCATTGACAACTCCCGATTCTGCAAATGGCTTGAATGCTCTTCATCTTTTATATTTTAGAAAGCCTCTATCATTTGGATACCAATTGTTTCTTTTCCTTCCATTTACCCTCCCCTCTTGACTACCTGCTCCCACTGACTCCCAGTCCTCTAGTGTAAACCACCACCCCACTGGCATCACCTGCAACCAGTGGCTGTACCTTTGTGAAATGTCTTTCATGTAATTTTCAAGTCGTAAAGGTATGGGGATCACCCACAGTTAAGAAGGAAAATCAGTGTCTAATTGCCCATTTCCAACTTTTTCTTAGGGTCTAGTATTATTACCACACCTCAAATGGTCTGGCTTGCTAGTAAATCTTTTACTCATGAAGGACTTCAGGTAAATTTAAATTCTCATTGTGTCTGCTTTTGATAATTTCACTGTCTTATTGTGTTTGTTTCATGGAAACCAAATGAATAATAATTTATGACAGCTCTTTTGCCTTCAAATTGTGTACTGTTTCGAAGATAGGAATTGCTTTAAAGGTTATAAATCCTTTAAATTTAAAGGATAATAGTAGGCCAATTGACGTTACCTGTCTGAAAGAGTATACATACTTCAATGCCTACTTTTACTATCTTGCTGAACTTCTGAGCTCTCCCCTGGGAGAAGGGGCAATCAAAATGTCTATCCAGAATACTCTCATATATTTTAAGGAAGATTTTTCATATCTGGAGATTTATAAAGGACAACCGTTTTCTCTTGTATAGTGAATGATATATGAGCTCCAGCAAAGAACTGTTTTTTTGAAAGTTACAGGTGTGTTTTGGTTTGTCTTAGTTATTCGAAATGCGTGACTTTTCAGCAACTTAACATCAGAAAAGTGAAGTAAAACCTTCCATCACCCTACAAAAGCTAGTCACTGTATCTATCTGCATGACAGGGTTTAAACTACGAATAGAACAGCGCTTCATACCCCTAACAAAATTGATCTTTTTTCTGTCTGGATCTACTGTGTTTGAAAGCTTGATGGACAACGGATTTTATGACTATTATAATACTTTGTGTCCATAAATAGCTAAGATTTTGTATGCTTGAAGAAGTTATGAGACTACACTGCTTGTACTCTTGTAATGAGGTTTAATTGTAAACTTTTACCAGTATCAGTTTTGTCAAGCAATTATGACATTTTGCAAGACAATGCCTAATTAGAACTACTTTTTTACGTTTTTTTTTTATAACCTTTTAGATTCTTGGGCTGCTCTTTTTCTCTTCTTCAGCATAAGCATCCAGTGTCTTCTCCAAAATGCTGATTGCCTGGAATCCTCAGAGTACCCCAAATAAACACAGTTTTATGACAATTATTATCTTTTGCTTTAGCCAACTTACTTGCCACTGGTCTAGGCCTTTTGCTGAGACATCTAGGACTATTATCTGGAGAGACATCATCTCCTCTGAAAACCCAGGAAGCAGAATGAAAGTTTTCTGTGTAAAACCCTCCGTCCTCATTTTCAGAATGTAGTCCCAGATCTACTGACCGAGCATCCTCTGAATTTACTGTCATGAGGATAAACCAAGTAAAAGTAATGTCAGTAGGGAAAATACATGAAGAATAGTGGATCTCAGCCAGTCAGAGTAAAATAAATGCCACAAGCTTCTTAATGAACTGCTTGTAATGTCTGTACATAGTTCTGCAATTTTGCTGCTGTTAAAATGGCAGTCTGTAAAGACATCCAAATATAAGATCACAATATTGGATGTTACTGTGTATTGAACTTGAATGCCGCATGAAGTCTTAATGCAAATAGTAAAAGCAGGAGCTGCACCTCTTCAAGAGAACTGTGGCTTTATCCAATCATTAAGCTTTCTTATGCAGCCCATTTTATTTGGAAATCAAATAGGTTTTCTAGAAGTTTAGAATGAGTTCAGTCCATAAGAGAAGACAAAAGAGAAGCTAAGACATAACTGGCATGACTCAGGCAATGATGACTGTATGTGCTGTTTGACTAATCTTAGCTCTTACAAATGTGTTTGTTTACTTTTTATTAAAAAGGAGGTGAGTAAATAAAGTTGGGTTTTCACTGTGGTTTTTTGCTTGTTTTTTTTTTTTTCAGTATAGAACTTCTAGTTTGTCCTAAGCTGTTGAATATTTGTACGATCTTACATGAGTTATGAGGATTTTAGGTTGGATGGACAGTGGGAGTGCACCCTCAGCAAGTTTGCCTATGACATCAAGCTGTGTGGTGCAGTCAACACACTGTAGGGAAGGGATGCCATCCAGAGGGACCTTGACACGCCTAAGAGGTGGCCAATGCCAACCTCATGAAGTTCAACAAGGCCAAGTGCAGGATCCTGCATCTGAGCTGGGGCAATGCCAAGCAGGAACACAGGCTGGGTGGAGAATGGATTGAGAGCAGTCCTGAGGAGAAGGACTTGGGTTGTGTCTGAGGGCAAGTGTTACTTGCTGAGAAGCTCAGTGTGCACCTTGAGCCCAGAATCCCCTAATTTGCTGGGCTGCATCCCCAGAGCATGAGCAGCAGGTCAAGGGAGGGGATTCTCCCCCTCTGCCTTGTTCACTTGAGACCTTTCCTGCAGTCCTGCATCCAGCTCTGGAGTAGCAACACAAGAGGGATGTGAAGCTGTTGGAGTGAGCCCAGAGGAGGCTACGGAGATGCTTCAAGAGCTGGAGCAGCTCTGCTATGGAGATAGGCTGAGAGAGCTGGGCTGGTTCAGCCTGGAGAAGAGAAGGGTCCCAGGGTCCTGTGCCTAAAGGGGCTACAAGAAATCTGGTGAAGGTCTTTTGAAAAGGGCCTGTAGGAACAGGACAAGTGGGAATGGCTTTAACCTGACAGAAGGGAGACTGAGATGAACTCTTAAGCAGAAGTTCTTCCCTGTGAGGGTGGTGAGGCCCTGGCACAGGGTGCCCAGAGAAGCTGCGGCTGCCCCATCCCTGGCAGTGTTCAAGGCCAGGTTGGACGGGGCTTGGAGCAACTTGGTCTAGGGGAAGGTGTCACTACCGGTGGCAGGGGGTTGGAACTGGATGAGCTTTAAGGTCCCTTCCAGACAAAACCAGTCTGTGATTCTATGATTTTATGCTTTTCAGATTCATATTTTATAGTAATTTACATTCACAATATCTTGCAATGAGTCTACAGGGTAAAATCATGTCACTCAGATTAACACAAAGGTGGAGGGGAGCTCTAATAATCTTCAGGCTCACAAGGAGATAGGACAGCAGGCCACTGATGTGTGACAGGCAAGCTATAAACAGCAGTCTGACTGTGGAGAAGAAAGATATGCAATAGCATGATAATTTCCCAAGCAGACTGGGAGCTGGAACTTCAAAGCTAAAACTGGATGGCGAAAGGTATATAAAGGTATAAACCATCAGCCTGCACTAACAGACTGAAAAAAGGCCTTAGTATATACTGAGAAGAAAAAAGGTCCTGTTCCTTTCAGCATAAAATGCCTGGTATAATGCAGCTAGATTTTATGCAGCTGGAGAAAGGATCTGTGTGTTTTGTATATCCTGTGTATGATGGTGCAATTATGCAGAATGAGTTCCTGTTTCAAAACAGAAAAGGTAAAAATTAACCTTCATTTAATTTTGTTCATCAAGTTACTTCCTGAATACATCTAAATGGCAGTCTTTTTTCACTTTGACAGTTTGCTTAACTGCGTCTATGTAGACAAATACTCCACATCCACTCGTTTCTCCCTTATTAAGCAGAAAGTATGAGATTGCATGATTTACTCTATGAAAAGCTACCAGTAAATAAACAAAAATAAACAATAAATAAATATTACTGGGCTGCTGTGTTTAAAGTACATCTTACCTTGCTACCATAAAATTATAAATTAAGGAAATCTAGACCAACACCAAGCGATTAAATGCAGCATGGTGTTTTGCCAGTTGAATATTGAACTGTTATAATTGTAGCAGAGGTTAAAATCTGTCAAATATGCAAAAACAGTGAAATAAATATTGCCACACTGGCATTACGGAGCTATGAGAGAAGTTACAAGTTACGAGACAGTTGTCTCCAGCATGTAGCATACAATCAAAAATTATTAGAGACTATGGTATTTGTGACAGAATTGTCTGTTAACTCACCTGTTCTGAAGACCAGTGTTCATGTTCATGCCATGTGCCACCAAAACCTTTCTCTCAAGGAAACCAATTCTAATCTTTGCAACTTTTTGTTTGTTTGTTTGTTTGGTATTATTTTTTTGGTTAGTTGGGTTTGGTTTTGTTTTTTTTTTTTGTTTTTTTGTTTTTTGTGTGTGTGTGTTTTGGTTTTGTTTGTTTCTTTTTTTTTTTAGCTTTTAAAAAATATTTTCTCTATGAAACTGGTGGGTGTCTCATGTATTAAAATTCATGGACCAGCTTTGCATTCAAGAAATTACTGTTGGAATCAATGATCTTGAGGTCCTTTCCAATCCTAACTATTCTATGATTCTATAACAGTTTATCTTGGTATATGTACCCCTTGACAGTTTGTTTGGGCTCTGGTGGTTTGAAATGGTAAATTTCTCATCTTGCTGTCAGCTTGAACCTGTCTTAGGGGCAAAGAATACAAACTGCTACCAATAAACAGCTTTTTTTTTCCACATGAAGTGTCAGTCATCTCTGCTGCTTTGTTAACAGGCATTAAAAGCATAGGGATTGACTCAGTTATTTGAACATAGGTGGCTAGTACCATATTAAAGGCCTTAGTGTATCCCACTTGCCACCCAGTTACTGCTTCAAAAAGGCATAGTCTGTGGTAGTCACATATCCTAGAACCCTATAGGCATTCCAGCTGGTAACTGAAACTTATGTTTAGATAGGGAATTGAGACCCTACTGAGGTAGGACCTTCAGCACAGGAAATAGAACATATTTACAGTTATCTTGTACTGGACCTGCACTGAAGTCTTCTATAGGTTTTCATTTAACCTTCTTTAAAAAGGAGACTTTACACCTATAAATAAAACTTCCACACCACAAGTAACCATTATAGCACAAAATATTTTCACAGGGAAGTGCACATTTCTAGATCTGCACAAAATACTTCTTAGTACTTCCTATATTACTAAAATAGCAAAACAGGAGGCAAAGATGCTGTGAAGTAAGAAGTACCCCATATGTTCTCTCTTAGACTGGGATCCTTGCTTGGGGACTTCATCTGCATGAAATAGAATTTCATTAAGCAGTACATCTTTAAAATTCTTTCCCATGCAATTTAAGCTGATGAGTTTGTTACAGGCTCAAGCATATGGTGACAGATTTCTTAATTAGGCAGTTACTGAAATAACTTCCAGTAACTGCAGGGACAGTAAAGAACAATCTAGGCAACGAGCTTGAAGCTACAAGGTGAAGTAGGTGGTTATCTTAATGAGCAGAGGACTTTCACCACAGCTTTGACATAAGCAAAGTAGGCATCAGGATAATGACTTTTGTTACGTCCTCAAAGCTACTGCCATGATTACCTGTTTGCCTGTGCCTAGAGCTTACCTTAACTGCATATGGAAAAGGATGATACAATAGACTTTTTTTCAGTCAGATTGTTCACTTGGTTATATAAAGAAGAATGGATATTGAGAAATAGTTCAACTGAATAAAATATGCTTGCTCATGATAATGAGTAAGAAAGGGATTCAGGTTCTGAACTGAAGATTAATTTCCTCAGCTGAAAACTGTCAGACTGTCAGTCACAAGGAGAAAGAACAAAATCCTAAAACCAAGGTACTCACCTGATCCCTCAGTGATTGTGCTGTTTATGGAGCTTCCTCCAGTTGAACTGCATTTTTTGCTGTCTTTGAACTGTTTTCGTCTTCTGGCCCACTGGTCTAGTGCTTCTTCCTGGGAACTGTCACTGGCTCTGGTGTCTTTCATCAAAGGTAGCTTTCTGGTTTTATTAATTTCTGATTTCAAGTCTAGATTATAATCAGACATTGTGAGGAATGTGTAAGACAGCTTAAGCTGTCAAAAATTTCTGCAGAATAATCTAATTATAGAAATGAAAATACCAAATAATACTGAATATATTCAGAAAGTGTGTATTTTAAACTGAAATCTTCATTCACAGATAAGCATATGTGATTGCCCTGTGGACGTTGCATCTGTAGGTAAATGTCTAAATAGCCATTTGTATAGCACCCTTTTTATGTAGAAACATGTAAGCTGGACACAGATTTTCCATAAAAATATTAATGTTTTTATTTATTTTTTATATATTTTGTAGTGGTCAGGATGCAAATATATCAAGTAATACTTAAATATTAAAAGTCTTGCAAGATATACATGTGTCACTGAGCTCCTTTTCCAGGGCAGCTGACTTGATGAGACTCAGGAAACCAATTTCTTGAAGTGTCCTTCACATGAGTACTTGCCCCTCTGATAGTAATAAAGTTCCCATAAGACTAGCAGACTTCTAGACTGCCTGAACTCCTCTCCCCCATTCGGTTTGCAACATTTACATCCATTTTTCTCCTCTGTTCTAGGTGTTCTCAGTCATTGTTGAAAAGCCACACTGATTGAATTACCAAGCACAGGAAGTGCTATGTTGCACCTGATGCCCAATGTCTTGACTAAGTAGGTTGGTATTCCCACATTACAAGTGGACTTTGATTCATATAGTGAGTTTTAAAACTCTGAATGCTGATATTTCTTTCTGGATTTACACATTTACGTATTTAAGGCAGGACCTCCATAGGACTGCTAAGAATAACAGATGAAAAATCAAAATATGATCATATGGCCAAAATCACAGACCAGATGAGGTGATGGCTGAGAAAAACTCACAAATAATTCTTAGCAAAGGGCAAAAGGGAAGAGGAGAAGGTAAAATCAAAACACACCTCACTTCTGTGCTGCGTGTTTTATCAGCACATATCTAATGTATGACAAGTCAAGGGTTTTAGCATTCAGGCTTCCTTTAGGGTCTTATTTCTATACCTTGTTCTAAAAATATCTCTGTATAAGTAACACTCTATTCATTTTAGTATTTTAGATATTGATCTGTATAGCAATATCTACCTGTACGGTATATCTATATAGTCTATATAGAGAAGGTATTTTTGAAATTTCCATTACTAGTGCCAGCCAAGAAAACTTTGGAGGGCACACCAGCATTTTCTGCAGATATCATGAACTACAAAGATTGTTAAGAGCTTTCACATGCTTTTTAAAGGCATTTTCCCATGATAAGAAAGTATGCATTTGTTACCAGTATAAAATTCCTAACTCGAAAACCTGCTGCAAACATTCTCTTATGGAGAGGACAATCTGCGTTACATTCATACATAACTTGATTAATATTAAAAAATTAAAATTAAAGTGTTTGGAGCAATATTTAAAAACCACGTACATATATATGTGTGTGTACATACAATGTAATAAGCTAACATTACAGTATGCAGTGTCCCTGTACAGCTTTACATTTTTATGATTCAAAACACTCCTTTTAAAGACCAGTCATGGATATAGGTAGATGGATTACAGAAGAGAAGAAAATAGATTTTCTAAAGGATTAGCTATTAAAAAGAATTCTTTTTCATATGCAGTTTTCCTAACTACTTAAAGGAGGAGAAAAGAAGGTTAAATGATACACTAAGGTCATTCCATGACGTTTAAAGGCTTAGCCAGAATTAGGACTGAGATGTACTTAGAATTTAGTATTTGCTTTTAGATCACATGGATTCCAAAACCAGATCTATTTGGTTTTAAACGTTGACTAGAGCTCTGAGTTCATACAGATGGCAACTCCAAAAAAAAAAAAAAACCCTCCTGTTTTGTTGTTTGCTTCTTTCACTAGATGTATAGGGTGAGTTGACTGACATAGGCAACCTACTTCTTGAGCAAAGCTGTACTAAAATTTTCTTTCTTTATTTAGTATTTAAGTTATTTGACTCTACAAGTTAGCTGCTAGGATCCTCAACACAGTAACTGCTTATTGTAACCAAATGGCTAAGTGTACCAACATTATCTCTTTGAAAGATTGCAATATACTTTCATTTTCCCCAAAAATATGTCACCAAAGCACTAAACCACCTATGTAAGTGATATCAACTCCAGAAGTCTTATAACACGTACCTTTCTGATTAATATGTTTTACTGATGATGGGGGGATATCTGCATTCTGATGAAAATCTTGTTTCATTTCAGTCTTTCTCTCAACTTCATTAGAGCTGGATTTGGCTAACTGAGGCAGTTGATGTGCTCCAGGCTCTCTCCTTAAGCTATCATCAGTTGACTGGTTACAGCAAATATTCTCTGGTCTTTCCTTGGCATTTGCAAGTTCTGTGAAATTCTCCTTGTTTTCTGTATATGCTGAAGAGGTAGATAAAATGGCATCCTCTGCTGAATCATGGCAATCGGAATCAACAAGGATATTCACAGATATGTCTTGTATCTCAGAAAGGCTTTCTGATTCATTATTAATGTCATGCTCCTCAGGATATAATAACAAGGATGACAGCAAGGACTTTTCGTCTATGCAACAGGAAAATTTAGGCTCTTTTCTCACTGCAGAGCCAAAAGAATCAGGTATCAATTTAGTCTCACCTTGGATGAGTCTTCTTTCTACACCTCCAGTTATCACAGTCATTACTGACCCTCTCCTTTTCTTTGCTACCTCAGGCTCTGCAGTGGGTGGGTATAAACCTGAAAGCTGGTTTTGAGCACATTCTGTAGATGTGTAATTAGTACTTTCCTTGCCACTAATACATTCATCTGAAGGGCTTCTAGAACATGGAGAGACCTGTATCAGCTGAGCTTTGTTCTGCAATTCCTTGTGCTTTTCTAGATGGTTGTACTCTGGTGTCCCTTTATCTAAAGCATCTTCAGTAGACTCAGAGTCTTCCTCCCATATGGCCAGGTTTCTCAGAGGTTCTTCATGTCCATTTTCTTTTTTCTTATTTACGATATCACTGAAATGAAGACTCTCCATTAGAGTTTCTTCACCTTGCCCCACATAGCCTGCAGAGTCATTCAGTAAGCAAGTGTCACCTAGGCTTTCCTCAGGTTCAGATGTATAAATGGTAATATCATGATCAAATGATGTGAAAGCATAATGATATGAAGATTTAAGACCTCGCAGGCTTCTCAGTGAGGAGGTCAAGTTAGGACACTTACCAAGGTCTGTATAGCTGGTGTGAACAAGTGAGTTCTTGTTATGAACATCTGCTTTGGTCTCCTTAGGAAATACTTTTAAGGATGGCAATGAATAAAATCCAGAATCTCTTCTAGGGTGCACTGGTGATGGTACATCAAAGGTAGTATCTGGGAAAGACTTTCTTCTTCCTGGCTTTTGCCCTGTATCTCTACATTTATCACAGCTTTTTATTTTTTGACATAATATATTGTTCTTACTGATATTCTCCTTCCCAGAGTTTGGGTTATTCCAAGTATTACTAGCTACAAGACAATTTGTATTATCTATTTCTGAGAATAGTATTTTGTCTTTTGAAAAATCTTCCTTTTCACAGGTGTACTCCCCATGATCCTTTTTGTTATGTTTACAGAAATAGCTTTCTTCCTCTAAATTTTTCAAGGCTGGAGAGAGGCTGTCAGATTCCTTTCTGTCACTAATAGGGTACAAAGATACTCTCTCTGCAATTGTATCCAAATGCATTTTGTCACAGTCAGCAAATTCTTCAGGTGGAGGGAGAAGTGTACATCCATCTAGGAATGTATAGCCTACTTTTTCACGGAAGCTAAAAGATGACTCACAATCCATATTGTGAGGTGCCTCTGTTACAGAATAATCTGTTTCACTCCAATACGTGTCTTCATGTTCCCTGTTACAGGGTTTGCTCTGTGCCTGTTCACCAGGTTTGATGCTAACCTTTAGATTTTTCTTTCTGCTGGTAAATTCCACTTCTATTTCCTTTGTGTCAATGGTCAATTTCAGGGAGGTGTTTTTGTTCATGTCAGTTTGAATTTTATGTTTAGAGGATCCCTTATTTTGCTCACTGTGTTCTGCTGAGTGGTCAGTTAAAGGGCATTGGTACTTTGAACATTTTGAACACTGGCTTTTCTGGTATTGTCCTTCATGACAATCTTTATTGTTCTTTGAACTTTTCCATTTTCCAGCTTCAAGGTTTGTTCCAGAATCAAACAAAGAAACATTCTTAATTTCTACTTTCACATTAAAAGAACTACATTGTACTTCTGCAGTAATTTTCCCAGTAGTCGAGCTAACCAGCTCTGCAGGGTCTGGCTTGCCCCATAGTGTAATTTTTCCTGTGGATGAGCCCTCTGATTCCCCAAAAATTACTGTAGTTAGGATCTCATCTTGCTGAGGAGAAAACATTTGAGGAGGGTAGTTCTTTTCTTTCTTTCCTTCTTTTTCGCTGTCTGATACATTATCAAGGTCTTTATCTTCAGATGCATCCAAGCTACTCTGATTCTTGTTTTCATGATCTTTTCCATCTTCTTCAGTACCCTTTACATCCAGAGGCTCAGTGAAGTGAGCCAGAGCCTCATCTGCTTTATTTTCAAGGCTTCCTACATTTTGCTGGCATTTACAAATGGGTGACAACTGTTCATCTAATTTAAGGTAAACAAGAGAAAAAAACCAAACAAACAACAGTTTTCCCCTGATTTGGTAAGTAGTATCACAAATATATAATTATCTTTGAGGCATTTTTTCTTAAAAATCTCTGTTTTATCTTTAAGGTGTAGTGTATTTTTTACATTTTTTTTTTCATCTCTGTATTAACTTCTCCTGTTTTAATTATCTGATGTAATCAAATAAGCAGCATAGGCCATGTTAACTCACTCTGATTGGAGGAAACTAATATATTAACAGCTCTTTTTTTTTTCTCAGAAAATTTTACAGTTGTTAGGGGATAAAGTATTCTCTTTGCATGTAGAAAGATCTATCCCTTTTAACTTCCATTACTTCTCTCAGTATCTATGTTGTTGCTGTGAAGGTACTGGGACAATCAGTATCCTAGTGCATGATTGCAGTTTGGGTAAATTACATGGAACTTGACTTTCATAATAATTTTACAGATGAGTAAACAGAGAGGTTAATGGATATTATCACAATCATGTAGCATATCAGTGGCACACTGCCAGCAGTGTGAACCACAGCTCCGGGTTCCAAGAAGGAAGATACTGTTTCCTGGTGGGAGCTGTACTAGACAAGATTTCATGGCATTCATACAATCACATCAAATTCTGCTTTGCTTAGGCTTTTTTCTTTTAGAATAGGTTACATGTATTAGAGGATAACAGTATACAGTAACATCTACCTAAGTAGGATTAGACAACTTAGACAACACTGAGACATTTACAGCAAGAGTGCTGAAAATCTGAGTCAATTTGACATCAACAACTTTGGGAAGACTTCGCCAGAGATAGCGGCTCAGCTAAAATAAAGCAGCTAGCTTCATCAAGATGTTACCTGTACGTACCCACACAAGTGTAAATATTTCCAATTTGACAAAAAGTTTTGGGCACAAAGATAGAATTCTGTCTTGATGAGTAAATGGAGCACAAGCACCTATGATTCTGATTTTTTTTACTTCAGATTAAACATTTCTGTAAACTTACATTCTCTGGAATCAGAGCTCTTTCTGCCCTTGCAGCTTTTTCTTCTTTTTCTACTCATTTCTGAGAACTGAGGGCATCTGTGTTGCACTCTTCTGTGTGGGAGGGAAAACATTGGATAATGAGAAAGTTTCTCTGGAATTATTTTGCTCTCTAACTTTCTCAGGCTCTCTAATTTGGCTTTTCTGTTGCATAAGAACTGACTGGTCATAATGAAAAGCAGAAAAGTGCTGAAGCAGATACTAATGCACCTGTTTTCTTCTCTGGTGCTTTTCCAAATAATAGCTTAAAATCAAAGTCTGATGATCTCAGCCATGGGGCCTGAAGCAATACTCTTTAAAGTCTGTGGGAGATTTGGGAGGTAGTTGACCTTTTCCAGCCTATGATTTTATCTGATTCTGAGTTTTAGAGATTAATATTTTCTTTTAAGCATTCATTTGAAATTTAATCTTATTTATACACATAATGAAATATATAATAATCGTTGTTTCTTCTATTGAGAAAAAGACTTACTAAACAGAAGAGAATAAAAGGCCTCAGCCTTGACTAAGTGCTTAACTGAGCTGCATGCAGAGCAAACCAAGACCAATCTGCATCACATATTTTGGACTCTTCTTTGCATTTATTTGCAGGAAGAAGAAAATTTTCTTAGATAATTTTTTCAAATATAGGGGACCTTGTCATATGTAAAATTAATTGATAATTCTGGCTTAGTACTGAAAACCTACTCCACTCAAAATTAAATGGCAATGGAAACCTTCTAGTAATTGATGTAAAAATGTTTTTCATGAAACCGATAAAACCAGTTTATCTGTATTTCTCTAGAGGGCTGTGGGGAATTTCAGTCTCCGAATTTAAGGGGTGTGGAGAAACACAGTATCAAAAAAGGCTCAGCCCAAGAGAAACATTAGGAATGCTACTATTTGTGTACTTTAATAATTTGAGACAAATGAAGAATCCCTAAAACCTCAACAGGGAGCTGAGTCTTGCATCCATGCTTAGTTAGGCAGTCATTTTCTTGGCTCCTCACTGAGCTGAGACCTTAAATTTATATTGAACCAAGCAGAACAGCAAAAATCTAGAATTCCTCTATCATTCCTATCATGCAATGGGGCTGAATACTGATTGGTGGCATGATAGTAATGGAAGAGATTTGTATTTCATGCAGCAGGGTTATTATGTAGAGGCTATTTAACCAATTAGAATTGGTAGCATTTTCTGGAATTGATGTTTCATTGCATAACAGACCAAACCTTACAGCTGTCTTTATTTATTTTATTTATTTACAGTATTGAAATGTAATGAAATAGTCAACTTTTTAAAATAAGTCAACGTGTTAGGATTTGCTTCTATTTGTTTAATACAAATATTTTCTATTGTATTCTTAATGATGTTGGAATAGATAATTCACATTGTTTGAAATCAGAAGTATTTGAACTGCTAGGACATAATTGGGAGCTGCCTATTTTACTCTAGGCTCTTCATGTTTGACCATTGTATAACTGTATGCACTATAGATTACTTTTTACTCTAAAGAAAATCTGAATTTTACTGAATGCTGAATGCACCTTACATGGTAGGAATCTATTTAGTACTTAACATGTTCAAGGCCCATTTTCAGAAAAAAATAACAGGCATGACATATTGCACATCAGTGCAAGGGAAGATCATGTTCATTTAAGTTTCTCCTCATAGCTGTAATGCATATTTTGCCAGGTTTTGTCATGGCAAAACATCAAAAAGTTTGCAAAATAAATTCTAGATCTAAGATGATCAACAGTTCTACTATTATTGAAATAGCACTCAGTGACATGGGCCAACCTAAAAGAACGGAACATAAATAAGCATTGGTTCTCTGCATGCCAGGATTGTTGGAAACAATCTAGTACCTTCTAAAACTTAGTAATTTGAGCATGCAGCTCTGAAACCATCAGTAAAGACAGCCATGGGTCAAAGCTGCTCATAGTGGTAGGATTACAGATTTTGTTATGTGGTCAAAGATGTAAAACCTAAGTGAACAGATTGATTAAGCTCTTTATTTTGGGTATTTTTCTTTAGTTATTTCTGTAACTGGTTGTAAGTAGATCAAAATAATAATTTAGAACGATTTTTTGCACTGTTGTGACTAAATCTCTCAGATATTGTTTCATATTTGTATAGATCTGATTTTAGTTGTACATGCAGTGTGCTAAATTGTTGATATCTTAAAGTAATTTTCAAGTAATACTGGAAAGAACCTTTATCATGCAAATAGCTTTGTTGTCCCTTCTACATTTCCATATGTTATTTTATGCTTTCTCCCCTAAGGTTAACCACATAAGAGGAGACATCAGTTCTCTGCTTTTCAGTTATCTTTTCTTTGTGTTTTTCTTGCATGTCTTTGCCTGCTCTTGCTTTGTTGGTCCTACAGTTGAGGTGTGCTAACAGGATTAGGAATCTCATCATCTTTAATCCTAGTCACATGAGCAGACCCATTGACCTGAGTAAGGATTAGTTGCATGCATCAGGACAGCAGTGTAAGACCTTGCATTAGAGACTGTTTTGTCTGCTGCTGGACACTAGATGAACATTAGTCCAATTAGCTTAAATAAGAATATAGGCATTCAGCAATTCACTGAATGGAAGGCAACAGGCAATGACATGGTGCTCTATGTGACAGGTTATTCTTACAACAATCAGCAGTGCTTGGGTTAGCTCAGAATAATAGCTTCTTAATTTTGAGTGAAAGATCACTCTACACCAGAAATACAGTTACAGCTCTGTCTAGAACATGTTTATTTTCACCATGAATAACATCTGTAACAGTATTTCTTTCAGGACAATGCAGGTGATGACAAGCTTTGTGATAATAAAGGCAGCAAAATATTTTTCTAACATATGACTCTAAGATAACGTTGGTGGGCACGAAAAGTTGCCTTGAAAAATGCTGATTGGAAGTAAAATTGAAAATAGGGGAGTTATTTTACTTTGCTTTTATGTATTTCTATAATGGAGATTTTATGTGTTTTCTTAAGTTTTCTAAACATGCATGTTCAGAGAAACTGTACAGTAATGATAAGACACTGGGAGAAAAAACAAACAAACAAAAAGGAATGGAAAACATGGAGAAAATATTTTATAATGTTGAATTTGGATGGTGTGGTGACACAACACATTTGCAAAATATTTAGTATTTGTCATGGTTTGAGCATGTTTTGAGGGTGTTTTTGTTCAAGGTTTTTTTCCAGCCAGGTGGAGGAGGGGAGTCCGGGAGGAAGGAGAGACAGGACACCTGACCCAGGCTAGCCAAAGAGGTATTCCATACCATAGCACGTGATGCCCAGGAGGTATACTGGGAAAGAAAAAGCTGGAGGGGGGGGAGCTCTGGAGAAAATGGAGGAGGGAGCACATGGTGCTCGGCCAGGCAGGGTGGAGTGAGTTATGGGTCGGTGGCTGGTGGGGTGTTGTATTCTCTTCACTTGCTGTTTGCTGTATCATTATTATTTGTAGTAGTAAATGGCAGTAGGGGTTTTGTGTTATGCCTTAGCAATTAAACCGTTCTTATCTCAATCCGTGGGGGCTACATTCTTTGGATTCTCCTTCCTAACTCTCCGGGAGTTGGGGGACTTGGTTTAAACCACGACAGTATTCTTTCAGGATAATATTAATTTCCCTTTTAGATGGTAATTGTCTTTCTTAAAATTTCAATATCCTATGTTGTAGAAGGCATGTCACTGAGGGCCTTGTCTACATGAGTTTTTAACTCTTTCAGGGATGGTGATTCCATCACTGCCCTGGGCAGCCTCTTCCAATGCCTGACCACCCTCTTGGTGAAGAAATTTTCTCTACTATCTAACCTAAACCTTGCCTGGCACAGCTTGAGGCTCTTTCTTCTTGTCCTATTGACCCAGCCTGTCCAGAGCCCTCTGAAGAGCCTTCATACCCTCTAGCAGATCAACACTCCCACCGAACTTGGTGTCATCTGCAAATTTACTGAGGGTGCACTTGATTCCCTCATCCAGATCATCAACAAAGATATTAAACAAGACTTGCCCAACTACTAAGCCCTAGGGAACAATACTAGTGACTGGTCACCAACTAGATGTGACATCATTCATCACTACTCTTTGGGCTTGGCCAAAAGAATGATGTCACATAACATGCCAAACCCTTCTTATTCATTTCCTGGCTGTAGGTACAGAATCCTACTTTTGTCCACATTGCCCTAGATACCTTTACACCAAATTTTGTTCTCATTGATTTCCATTGTGTCTCTTGTTTTTTTCTCGATATTCTATTCCACCCATATTTTACAATACTACATAAGAATTGATTTTTGCTTTATTTCTCAAGTTAATTGAAACACCATTACAATGATTTGTGCATGAGTCCTGTTGGTCCTATACAAACTAGGCAAAAAGTGTTCATCATTGATTTACCTCTCATTTACCTCATTTAAGTATATTTTACTCAAGTACCTTCTGTTTTTTGCCTTTTTTTTCTACAAAGATGCTCCTAATCTCTTTATAAAGCTCCCACTATTACCTTATTTGAATAATTTCTGAACACCCATTTCTGCAGTACTGCTGCCAAAGAACGTATTTTATGCCAAACAAATGCAAAGAAAGTGATGCATTATTAAAAATGCCTGTCTTCATAGTATTTCTTACTTGCTGCCTCAGCTGGTAGATATCTTTTCATTTTCATTCATTCATATATCTTCATTTTTTTATAGTTTCATCTATATATTTTCCAGAAAAGACTGACCTTCAAAAATATTTTTGCAAAATATGCAGAACAAACAAACATTCACAGGGGCTGTAACAGTACTCTAAATATTTTACAAAAGTAATTAAAACATGATTTATATGGCTGCAATGAATCAGCTTCCATTAGAACGGAATTCAGTAATTATCTGGCAGTATCCAACTAGCTGTAAGAAGCACATATACAAATGAAACACTTAGAAAGGTATGGATAAGTGAAATGAATCTACAACAGGTATTGTAGTAGGACTCCATGATCAACTTCTTTTTTTTCCATGAAATGTGCTGGGGAACTTCTAATGAGTACACTGAATCAGGATCTTGCTTTTTCAGATAATGAAAAGATAGCAAACACCATTGAATAGTATTTCTGATTCTCAAGGAAGGTTATTGTCTAAGCAACCAAGAACATCACTTATGACACAGATGAGCATATTCAGGAATTCCAAACCCCATGTAATGATCTTCTGCACTATTATGGACTCTTCTATAAGCAACCAGCTACACCAAAGTGTTATATACGCTTTCACCAATCTTTTTTAACAAATACTGGGTATACTATTCTCACCATTATGTTAAAGACACCTTCCTGCAGGAAAGATGCTCTTCATCTGTAAGAAAGGCTAATAAAGTAACAAAAGCTTTAAAAATTACTTGAACTGACAACTGAAAATGCAAGTGACAAGAAATTCACAATAAAAATAGTTTAGCTGTCATGGGCTGTATATGAACAAGCATTTCTGCCTTTTTAGGGAGAAGTCAAGTCAGGTTCAGCTTTCAGTTCTTAAAATTCTGCAAAACCATATTTAAACCTAATTTTATTACAAAACTTCTGCCTGCTTACTAAGCTAACCTTGATGTCTGTTTAATCGAGGCTTTGGCACACAATACAAAGAATGTATTGATAAGCATCTATTTCATGTTTTGGAGCTATTTCATTTTTGCATTAACATTCTTCATTTCTACCCGCACTGAAAGATATACACTGTTTTTCACTGCAATGAAATGGAAAACCATTAGGTAACCTCTGTGCTGTAAATGGTTCATGCAGATCATGTGATGATTTTAACACAAGTAATGTATAATGAATAGTTCAACACACTGCTCAGATTTTTCCAGTGCTATCAGTTTAATGCATTGAATGTTCATGAATTTATTGTTATTTATGTAAAACCATAATTTTAGAAACTGGTATAGAGAACATACATTACTGGGTGTTATAGTTCTGTTAATATGGGATAATATAATTTTGTCTTCAGCAGAATTACTGAAAATATATTTAAAAAAAAGAATCCCATGAATTGTCACTCCTGTCTGCACTGCTAGAGCTCTGCCACTCCTCTTTTGAGACCAAAGGAAAACTGCTAATTTGAATGATAGCTGGATTAGCCCTTTTCTTCTCCATGAGTTTGTCATTCTGGCATTTAGTGTGCTATCTTGCATTTTAGTCACTTTTGTTTCTGTTTTGGCACGAAATTCAGGATTTGTCAATACCAAAAATGTCCTTCAGATGTGATGTGGCAATTGGTCATGAAATTAGTAGAAAGCTCTGTGTAACATTTCCAAAAATGAAGTACAGTTCTGTAGTCAAAGATGTTATGTTACTGTCAATAAAGTACAATTCTTTTTCGAACTGAATTTTTTTTTGAGCTTCAGAATTATTCATCTATCATAATAATGTAAATGCAAAAACATTTGATTATACTTGAAATTCAGCTAAAAGAAACTTGCTCAATAATTGTACTCTTTAACAATTTTCTCTAAAAATTAGGTCGTTTTTATTTTAATGTCTATGACTACAAATCACAATTAAGTAACAAAAATCTTAATTTCTCATAGAATGTGGTAAGGGCCAAAAAAAGGACTATCTTAGCTTCTCTGATTTGATTTCTGGCATCTAAATGCAGAACCTTTCATACCATATTTTCTGAATATGCGGTTTCCATGCAGGGTCACTTTCTCTAGAAAATATGCAATTTATACTGCAGAAATTTGGAGTAATTTGGGTTTGGAATGACAAAAAATTGTATGTTTATTATATCATGGGCTCTTTTTTAGTTTTAGGAGGTATGTTGAAAGATGCCTATGTCTTCACTGACCTGGGAGAGCTCCGTTGTTAGAATGTTTCTCTCCGTAAAGAGGAACTGTTAACAAAGAACTTTATCAAAGGCAGTTTATTGTGAAGGATGATGAAAAGGTAGGGAAAAAACCTGCTATCAATGCTTATTTAAGTGCTGCAGACTGAGTTTATAAGTGTCTCTATCAGATGCAGAAGGACAATACAAATAAACTAAAATTCATTCAGGTAGGCTTTCACTTGTAAAATTTTATTCTACTGCACTTTAAATTCTTATATGCTAAAACAAGAAGATAGACACAGTCTTAGGAATCAAAAATCCATCTTAGAAATCCCTTCTACTTAGGAAACTATCATTCTTCTCTATTCAGAAAACTAAACTACATACTGAACTGTAACTGAAATTCTTTAGACTGTATCTCTGTAAGAAACCTGCAGAAATCCTGTCTTTTGTAAAAGCAGAGTTCCATTAATCAGTAAGTATAGAATGCTACCTGGCAGCATATCATTAAATAAAAAAAAAAGTTTGTACTTACTGTTACTACAAACAAGTATTGATTTTCCTCAGATACGTGCTTGCTCTTACGGCCTCTCTGTGAATAGTTCGCTTTTCTAAGCTCACAAAAGATGGGCTCACTGTCTTGCTAAGGCTTAATAGGATAACAAGTTCAAATATTTTTTTCCTTTGGACTCACCCACTTCTGTACTGTCAACCCCAGTCAGCAATGATATGCTGTAAATACATATCATTCCAATCACTGAAGCAATAAAGGACTATAGTTATTTAAATTCTAACACCTAAAGCAGAGAAGACAACACAACTTACTGGGGCTTTATAAAATATCAGCTTTGTCTGAAAAGTCTTAACCAGATTACCTAACTAAAAGTAAAGATAAAAGAGGGAGCAATGTTGTTCACAGCCTTGCTCCACTTCTTTTTCTATTTCTGTCTCCTAAGCTCAGAATCGGATTAGTATATTTAATTCCATGAAGCATCATGACTGGTCTACCTTTAATTAGCCCACTGACATCCACCCTTTTTTCCTTCACATGCTAAAGAATTCATGGTAATCATTTACCAACTTGGCAATATTCCTACACAAACCACAAAATGCAATTTTAATTATAGTATCAACATTGGAATGATGCTATTTTTCAAAAATTTACACATATCCAACATGAAAAATAAGATGAACGTAGTATGCTTACAGACACAATGCAAAGTTTATAAAATTATCACAACTGCTATTGTGTTTACATGGTATGTTAAAAACTCGTAAGAAGGACGTGGAGGTGCTCAGAAGAGTAGGCCACAGGGGTGATCAGGGGACTGGAGCACCTCGCATATAAGGACAGGCTGAGAAACTTGGGGATGTTCAGCCTGGAGAAGCTGTGTGGAGACATCAGAGCAGCCTTCCAGTATCTGAAGAGGGGCTTTATGGATGCAGGGGAGGGACTCTTCATTAGGGACTGTAGTGATAAGACAATGGGTAACAGGTTAAAACTTAAACAAGGGAAGTTTAGATTGGATATAAGGAAGATGTTCTTTACTGTGAGGGTGGTGAGGCACTGAAATTGGTTGCCCAAAGAAGTTGCGAATGCTTTATCTCTGGCAGTGTTCAAGGCTAGTTTTGACAGAGCCTTAGATGACTGCTTAGTGTGAGGCATCCCTGCCCACGGCAGTGGGTTGGAACTAGATGATCTTAAGGTCCTTTCCAACCCTAACTATTCTATGATTCTGTGATTCTGCATGTACTTACATAATACATAAGCTCATATTATCACATGAGCTTTCAGCTTGGTTAGTGCTATCTATTTTGGTTTGTGTTTGAACACCTCATCTTTTTTTTTTTTTTACTATTTTTACTATTTGTAAATTATTATAATTTCAAAATCAGGTAAAATACATATTTACAAATTATATACTGAAGTTAATTCTCTGTAGTGTACAGGCAAATTAGGAGAAAAGGCATCCCCAGAATTTTCTGCCTTGTCCATCTATAGGTAATGAGTATTCTTTTTGTTCTGGCACCAGTACAGAAGCAAGGGAGAAGACAGTGAGACCATTATTAGACAGTGTGAACAAACCCTCTGTATTTTTTAGGGTTTAAGGAATACTGCAAATCTGCAGCCTTTTGGAGAAAGTAAATAACTGAAAATCTTATGGAGCTGTTGCTGTAACCATATTCTGGTTAAAATTGCTACACTCTGTTTAACTGTTGATAGATTTAATTTAGTTCTTTTATAAATTGCTCTAGTTGCTAAATAACTACAGCATTTAACTCTTCAAGTAGGTTTTCACATGTAATCTGCAAACAATAATTATCCCCCAGAAAACTTCTATGCATAGATATTTTCAATCTATAAGTCAATCCCATAACCCACAAACAGGCCAAATTAAGCAATAAAAAGCCAGGAAAAGTTTCACTTTAAATAAGAGATTAAAATTATAAAATTACTTTTTTTAAACAAAGGGTATTTGTCAGGTACTCTGTGAATGGTTCATCTATTGGGAGGGGAAAAAAGTAAAGAATGCTTGAAAAGGACTGTTTGTGTAGGTTTTAAAAATGTATATACATTAAAATTGTTGCAACACCAGATATTAGAGCTGAAAGATCAGTAAAATACTACTTTCAAACTCAGAGATTATGGAAGTGTTTTCTTTTTCAAACTATCCTTTTTCTACTTTTTTCCATGAAGTAAACTGAATTTTTTTGAATTATTTATTAGCACTGTAATTGCAGAAATACATTGTTTATACAGATTCTCAGTTAAAAACAGTCCGATTCTTAGTATCAGTATTGGTTATGGATACTGAGTTTCACAGTTATAGGAACCCACTATAATTTCCTACATGAAAAATTAATATTAGGATAGGCTTTCTACATGTATTTTTCAGTATCTCAATGTCATATATACTTTATGCTACCTATGCTTGCTCTTTATCTTCCCTCTTCCATCTTATCCTCATCCCTTCCTTATCTTTCTTAATGTACATAATTATACAGTACTAGCTAAAAATTCCATTTCTTAGCTTCCAACACTGTTTACATGTGTTACCCTTTACTTGTATAAAAAAACTGCAACAAGGCTTCTTTCAGTCCCACAGATTTTTAAAAGATTAATTCTACTGATAACATGCAATCCCACTGGAAGCTTGTCATGCTTCCCCTTAAAAGCAACTTTTAAGGGAAGCAGTGTATTGCTTCCCTCATTTCCAGATGGCTCAACAGACAATCTGATTTTCTTCACCTGTAGGTACAGACAAAACGAGAGGATCAAACAGTGTAATTTGTCAACTGTTCCAAATCTGCCAGAAATGCTTCTTGCTTTACAGTCTGATATGCACTGCCTTAAAAAAAAAAAAAGCAAAGCTGCTGAGTATAGTATGACACTGTATGGAAAAAAAAGAACCATTAGAATTTGTAAATTTTTTATTGATTCCAGTTTGCAGAGCATTCTGAAACAAATCTGATTATCATTCACTGATTAAAAACATTCAAATTACTCTGAATAAACCAATTACCATAATATTTACGACTATCATTGTATTTCCTTTCATTCATTTGCATTTTATCACTGCAATGAATGCATAATCACAGAGTAGTGAACCATTACATAACAAAATTAATAATACTTTTCTAACCTTCCATTTTGAAAGAATATTAACATTCGATAACACAATAAATTAAGGCACAGATTTGAACTGTAGTATTAAATATAAATAAGTAAATATTTTAATTTCTATGTCGCTTTCCCAGTCTTAGAGACGGGGTTAATATATTTCTTTCAACTGTAAAATTCCTAACAGTAACAATCTTAGTATCTTCATTTCCATGAAAGAACTCTATACGTATTTTGAAATATTATGAATTGTTTAACTAATCTACTTTTCTCCTCTACTACTCTTACATTTCCAATTATTAGAGAATTAAATAATTCATTGCTTAGGGTTAGTAAGCACATTATTCTCTTATAAAAATACCTAATATTTAGGCTTTTGAAGATGGCTCTCCACTATTTTTTCATAAACAGAATACTGTGTTACACTTTTAAATTCAGGCTGATGTACAATTGGGTAAGCAGAGGCTAAATCAAACAGGGGGAGTAAATAAATACTCTTAAAGGGTTACTGACATAAAAGATATAAAGTACTACATATTCACCATTTAAGTATGCCATTAACTTAAAAATAATCATAGTTGATATGACTTTCAGCACTGAATGTTGATTTTCGTGCCAGGCAGAATTTAAAGGATAGGAAAAAATGAGAATGAAACAAATAAGAGGACATAAATAGTGTTCAAACAGAAGGCAAGGTCAGGCCTTTTTGTAATGCTGCGACTCATTCCAGTGGAGGACAGAAAAGGCCAAATCGAACATTCAGAACATACCAGCAATAAATCACCTATTAGAATTAAAGATTAGCATTCATTCCAATCCAATGTTTTATCAACTGGTGCGCAATAGCTTGACTTGGTGGTACAAAGAATGACCGCTGGTTTCCTTTGACAAGTACTTCCACAACCTGCAATAAAGACAGATTTTTTCTTTAGAAGACAGTATTACAGAGTACATGGAATCTAACATTTTATGAATGCAGGAATACTCTAATAATAACATTTTATGAATGCAGGAATACTCTAATAATCAATCTGTCTATCATTACTATAGCTAGTAGAAAGCAACTACCACACTCTCCAAGACAGATGCAGAGAAAAAACACACAGAGGATTATGTGTGAATGCTGACATTTTTGAGCTCAAAAGGGCCCCAAAGGATACCTTCTTTCTAATACAATTCCAGAGACTGTTAGTAAAATATTTAAGGTTTGTGTGAAGCTTTTTTATGGTAAGGACCACGAGATGGTGCTCTACACTCTTCCAGAAATTACTCTTTTTAATATTTTTTTGTTCCCCCACACGTTGTCCAGAAAGAAATGTGTTTTGTTCATTTTCTGAAGTACTCACAAGCAACATGCAAGTACAATTTCAGCTGTTTCAGTTTAGTACATTTCTGAAGTACATTTATTTCCAACTCTAGACCAACCTGTATGTGACTGTCTGCATGCAGAACTGATATTAATTTAAAATAATGCTCTCAAGGGTGTCAGGAATACACTGAGATTATAATTAAGTAACTTTGCCTTTAGGCTGACTTGCAGAGCTAAAACACTTGCAACTGCTAGACAGAAGTAGAATGTTAAAAGTTTAGCTCTTAAGTAGCCTGTGGAAAAACTATGAAGACTATTTGTCTAAGCAATCTTTCCTTTTTCCACTCATGAATTTAAGTTTATGTGAAAGACTTTCTTTCCTCTCTTTGACTATATTTTAAGTACTGAAAATAGCTAAATGTAGAATTTCCTATTAATGCAGAGTAAACTCTGTTTTTATACAAAGAGTATTCAAACTAAGAATACCTCAGAGTTCAATGCCAGTGTACTAACGTAATGAATGGAAAAAGATGTTAAAACTAATGAATTCCCAGAGTTTTTACCTAAACCTTCCTCCTCACAGCAGATCTCATGGCATGCCTCTTTGGAGAAACTCAAGATGAATGCTATTAAATACTACTTCTTCCTAAATGAAAAGTGACTTAGAAATACCAGTGAATATCTGCCTCTGTTGTGTGTAATTTACCATTACAATATAATGCAATTGTAGACTGGTAAAATGGAGAGTATACATGCTTATTCAACTTGCTGGAAAAAAAACAAGTATCTATTGTATGCCAGAACCTATATAGTCACAGAGTAATCGATATAAGAAGGAAATTAAATTGAACTTTACCTGTTCTCTAGTGAACCAGCGGGCATCCTCTATTTCATTCTTGTCAACTTTAATTTCTGTAGACACTGCAACAGCTAAGCAGCCAATCATTAAGGACGAGGGCATTGGCCACGGCTGACAAGAGACATACTGAACATGGCCAATTTTGACTCCAGCCTCCTCTTCTACTTCTCTTCGGACAGCATCTTCTATTGTTTCACCTAATCAAAAAGGGCAAAGAACAAGCAGCTGATGAAAACACTCCAAGCAAAGATTACATTCTGTGCTTTGAACTGACTCAAAAGATCTGAAACTGCCCAAGACAATTATCTATAGAGATCTAGTTCCCAGATCAGAGCACAGACCTTAAGCACAAGATACAGAAGTCTGGTAAAGTAAAACAAGCCACCAAAGCAAAATGGAACTTTGAAAATAAAGTATGATAATTCCTCCAGCATAATATTTATTTCCTGAATTGACAATTTACCATATGCATAAACTATTATTACCACACCTAAAATGTAAAAAATTGGGTAGGAAATACATTGTTCCTTTAACTACTTTTGAAATGCTGATCTGTTCATTTATGAATAGCACTGTGTTAATTTTTAGATTTTCAGTATGATTGCAACAGAATATTATACAACTTGAAAATCAGTATTTTAAATTACATTAGTACAAAAATAGAGGCTCAAGAAGACTTGCACACATTTTTGCTTTTTATTCACTTTGCTTGACTCATTCTTCATTGTCTTACTTCCATATTCATAGCAAACTGCTATGTGTATGTATTCACAGTAATAGGCATATGCATACCTGTACTGTACTGTAACCACAGATTACAGATTCATTAAAGCAGACAGTCCATGCATCAGAGAACAAGGTTTTAGTTCAGCTGTGTTCAGCTGATTAGAAGCTGCTGCTGAGATCTTAAATTTCAGTTTATGTGCTTGAATTCAGTATCAGAAATAAGGCCAACAGAAGAAAGCAAGAAGTGAAGAAATAAAATCTTGACTTCTCAAATGATACTTGAATAGTCTTGGAAGGCAGATGCAGGGACTGTGAGAATGAAGACGCTCGGCCCACGGTAGGAGAGGATATGGTTCAAGACCATCTTAACAACCTGAACATACACAAGTACATGGGACCTGATGAGACCTATCCGCGGGTCCTGAAGGAGCTGGTGAATGAAGCTGCTAAGCCACTGGCCATCATATTTGAAAAATCATGGCAGACAGGTGAAGTTCCTGACGACTGGAAAAAGGGAAATATAACCCCCATTTTCAAGAAGGGGAAAATGGATGACCCAGGGAATTACAGACCAGTCTCAGCTCTGTGGCTGGCAAAATCTTGGAGCAGATTCTCCTGGAAGACATGCTAAGGCACATGAAAAACAACAAGGTGCTTGGTGACAGCCAGCATGGCTTCACTAAGGGGAAATTCTGTCTGACCAATTTGGTGGCCTTCTATGATGGGGCTATGGAACTGATGGACAGGGGCAGAGCAGTTGATGTCATCTACCTGGACTTGTGCAAAGCGTTTGACAGTCTCACATGACATCCTTGTCTCTAAATTGGAGAGACATCAATTTGATAGGTGGACCACTCGGTGGACAAAGAACTGGATGGATGGCTGCACTCAAAGGGTTGTGGTCAATGGCTCAATGTCTGACTGGAGACCAGTAACGAGTGGTGTCCCTCAGGGATCGGTGTTGGGACTGGTATTGTTTAATATCTTTCTCAGTGACATGGACAATGGGATTGAGTGTGCCCTCAGCAAGTTTACTGATGACACTGAGCTGTGTGGTTCGGTTGATACACTGGAGGGAAGGAATGCCATCCAGAGGGACCCTGACATGCTTGAGAGGTGGGCAAATGCCAGTCTCATGAAGTTTAACCAAGCCAAGTGCAAGGTCCTACACGTGGGTCGGAGCAAGCCCAGGCACTACTACAGGTTGGGCAGAGAAGAGATTCAGAGCAGCCCTGCAGAGAAGAACTTGGGGGTGTTGGTCGATGAGAAAATGAACATGAGATGGCTTCACTGTGCGCTCACAGCCCAGAAAGCCAACCGTATCCTGGGTTGCATCAAAAGAAGCGTGACCAGGAGGTCGAAGGAGGTGATCCTGCCCCTCTACTCTGCTCTCGTGAGAACTCACTTGGAGTATTGTTGCAGTTCTGGTGTCCTCAACATAAAAAGGACATGGTACTGTTAGAACAAGTCCAGAGGAGGGCCACGAGGATGATCAGGGGACTGGAGCACCTCCCATATGAAGACAGGCTGAGAAAGTTGGGGTTGCTCAGCCTGGAGAAGGCTGCATGTAGACCTCATAGCAGTCTTCCAGTATCTGAAGGGGGGCTATAGGGATGCTGGGGATGAACTCTTCATTAGGGACTGTAGTGACAGGACAACAGGTAATAGGTTAAAACTTAAACAGGGGAAGTTCAGATTGAATAGAAGGAAGAAATTCTTTACTGTCAGGGTGCTGAGGCACTGGCAGAGGTTGTATGAATGCTCCATCCCTGTCAGTGTTCAAGGCCAGGTTGGATGAAGCATTGGGCGATATGGTTTAGTGTGAGATGTCCCTGCCCATGGCAGGTGGGCTGGAACTAGATGATCTTAAGATCCTTTCCAACCCTAACTATTCTATGAGTCTGTGAATAAACTTATTCATGCTATCATTGTATTTCACCTGCAAACAGTTACAGAATATAGTTATACACTAGTTTTACTGGGGATTAAGATGTATTCCCAATATAAAATGTTTTACAAGTTGTTCTGCAGCTTCTAATAATTTCAAGTAATTCCAACTATCATTGCTGAATGCAGCTAGCAAAATATCTCTTTATTTTTCTTTTGAAGTGATAAAATTTCTATTTTTCTCCCATGTAATCAATCAGGCTCTTAATCTGTAAGCATATGCTTAACTTTGTGTTAACTTTATAACTTACATTTACTAAGCTAAAATTCATTGCTAAATATCACCAAAAAACAGTGACCTTGTATATGTTTTAAAATGTCTTTTTTATTCAAAAATGTGATGAGAAAGCTATCTTAAAATTACTTATGTTGCTTTTTTTTTTTTTCATAAATCAGCTGCTGGAAAGTATAGCACAGGCTACCTAACAGGTAGTAAAAATATTTGACATAACACCAAACATATTTCTATATTATTTTCAGTGGACAATACTGATATCTGAGAAAAAGTATTTGGTAAGGGAAAATAAAATTACTCACCAGGTTCTACAAATCCAGCAAGGCAGGTAAACATTCCTGGGGGAAACCTCTTCTGCCTGCCTAAAAGGCAGTGGTTGCCATCTGGATGGATGACTTGCATTATTACAACAGGATCTGTTAGGCACATGAAAGGAATGTATTTCAACATTTGAAGGAATTAAAAGCAGTAATAAATTTTGCTTATTCAATACCAATGATGCAAATACAAGTAGATACCTTTAAGTGATTGAGATCACAATTGTATAGATGCAGAGTAAGATACTACTTTATTTCAGTTTGATTTTTTTTTCCTCCTGCAAGTTATCTGTTTTGCAACACCTATGCTTAGTAGAAGCAGTTTACTAGCCAAGGCTTAAAATGCAGGACATGAATTACCTGCAACCAAAGCACACAGTCTGTTATGCATACCAGCCTATTAACCTTGCTATGCATTCACCAGACAGCAGTAATTTCTGCAGCAAAACCAGTTTACTTTCACCTTCTGTATGCACGCAGGTACGATGTACTTTTGACTGAAAATACCAAAGAATCACCAGATATTCCAGTTACAATGTAAACACTGAATAAACATTCCGCTTCTGATTTGTTGACCATTTGCTGTCAATCTCTCAGATGATATTGTACTTTTACATACCTTCTCACTTCTGGTCATTTTAAGTGTCTTTTTCAGTCTTGTTTAATACTTTCTTCTGTTGGTATAATTATTTTTGTCATGCCTTTCTGCACACTGTTCATCTATCATCTTTTCTTCTTTTTTATTGTTATCTAGCTCTTAAGTTTCTCAGTGTTCTGGGGTTTAGTTTTTTCTATCTCCCTTTGCCTTTACATACTTTTTCTTCAGCTATTGCTTTCCATGTTTTGTTTTTTTTCAGAACACCAATATTTTCTGTATGAAAAGGCTTGATTCAGCAATCACTATAAACAGTAATTTGAAAAACTTCTGTCCTGCTCAAATATATGTGCCACATAGCACAGTATGTATCATGCAGTATTGCTATCTGTAAACTTTCTTCAGAGAGTTATCAGTAGAAAATGCTGGTACATCAGTCTTTCCTACATAAACCTACTCCTCTCCAAGTTTGTTGTGCTAGAGACTGCAAAGAAACAGGCACTAATATTTTAGCAAGTTTCACTACAGTCCATAAGACAGAAGAGTATGACAGAATTGCTTTTACTACTACAAAGATGTATCTACAGCATGTAAGAAAACATGAAATCCAGAAATGTAACATACATCTAGAACTACAACTGCAAAGGAGAGGAAAGGGCAGGGGAAAGAAAGGTGGTTCAAATCACCAAAGGATCCAGGAAGATGTGATAAGGGTTTTTTAGCTTCCTTGTTTCCCCATCAATAACATAGTACACTCCCTTTGCAACAGATGAAGAAAAGGTGCTACAGAAGACTGCCTAAACAAGCTCATATTCTGAGTAGAAACGGGCCTGGCAGTTTGTGACTGACAGAGAATAATGAAAGGCAGTGAAGATGTCGAATACTGTCAAAGTGGCATTACAGGAAAATGAGCACCGTATCAGAAATTCGATACAGGGCCAAATTTGATACAGAACTATTTCAAACTCAAACAGCTTGCAGCAGTGAGAAAATAGTATGCGGGGGGGGGGGGGGGGAGGGGGGGAACTAAAACATGAGCCTTTGATAATATTTCATTTATATTGGTATTATTGATGGTATTTCATTTATAATTGGTATTATTCCATTGCAATAAAGGCTGGTATTGTCACAAGAATGCTTTGTCACAGACTACTGTAAGAAAGAAAAGCCTGAACAACTTAATCCTGAATAGAGCTGAGACACACATACTATGGGGAAAGACGTGTTAAGACCTGACACAGAAGCAAGCAGCTGAAGTAACTAAAAGGAAAACAAGCCACTTCCGTAAATCCTGCAATATTCTCACCAACTCTTGGATATGATGTGTTGTGAACACCTTGGAGACTGGGACAATCTTCTTTTAAACAAGTTTTCTTGTAACCTGCTTCTTCAGTCTTGGTTGCACTCCCACATGTTGGGCAGAATCGGTAGCGGCTGTGCCATGCTAGAACAGACCTAGCCTGGGCTACTACTCCTTCAAAAGAATATATTAAAAAGACACAAAATCAATGACCCATTCATGTAAGCTTTTATGTACAGAAAAAGCAAGTAGTAAAGTTTAACATAAAAATAAAAAAAAAAAGACTATGGCTTGAATTGTTGAGCAATGTAAGTTACTCAGATCTTTGTAGCACAGCATGTGCAATAGAACACAGTACTACAACACCTACAGACCAAATGATGCATTCAGAAACAAATTCATCCGGATCAATAAGCTGTGTTTATCACAAAAGTTACTTTACCTGGGCAAAGTGCCAGAATTACATATCACACCTTTTCCACATGACCATTTCAGGGCTGACATAATACTACGCTGCTGCATTTAAACTCCAGGTGCAAGCTTGTTCTTTATCCTCTTGTAAAAGCAAACTTGTTACAACAGCAGCTGTTAACATCATCTCCATAATGGCAGTCGCTCACTTTGGGATTCTGACTTTCCAACACTTGCTCATGCTGTTTCCTTCTCAGACAAGTGTCCAACACACTCTTCTTAATGGCTCAGTTTTGGTTTTTGTAATGAAAACTCAGTAGTTTTTTCTTAGAACATTTATGCACATGTATCAACATTTAAATAGTAGCACTTATAAAACTATAATAGTAATAGATTTTATGATCCAATACTTGCCACTGCCATGCAAAGGCATTGCTAACACCTATGCATTATCCTATTGCAACTGCACAAGTTCTTATATACAAAATTACTCACAGAACCACTGCCAGGCTTTAAAAATGGCAGTATTTCTAAAGCCACTGAAAATACCAGATTCCTTTGCAGTGGTTTGTCCTTGCATTGTATCTCAGTGCATCCCAAAGTGTATTTTTCTGAATACATGTTTGATAACTGCTGCATTTTATGCATCTTACCAGCTTCTCTTTCAGGTAGCTGCAGCAGTGCTGGCATTGGTGGGTGAAGAAAATAAGTGTCCTCATGCTTCTGTTTAAATTCTTCAGCTGAAGCAGAATCTATGCTAAGAGCAAACCAAGCAACTAATCCATCCTCTTCATCCTCTTGCAGAATTCTTCCATTGCAAGCAGCCAGCAGGCTCATGGGGAACTGAAGTTCAACTCCCAGAAAAATCAAGGTTGTATCTTCAGTTTGGTTCATGTACTGCTCCACATCCTTGTGGCATAGCCTGCAAAGCTTTACTTTTGACTGCTGAGAGCTCTCAGCTCCCCCACCCAAAGTCACCAAAGGACTTAGATTTGAGAAGAGAATGTACACTGTAGTTGGATGGCTTTGTTTTTTGCTTAGCCACTTGGTATCTGTTCTTTTATCACTCCTTCTGTCCAGAAGTGTCAAGGCAAAATAATTTTCATATTCCTCTGCTTCATTTGACAGAAAAGTAGGCTTCTGCCCACCCTTCACATTAGCCAACAAATTAGCTACGTGCTTGTACCCCCAAAATTTAGCAATGTCTAGAGCTGTCTGCCTTGATTTATTAACAATGGTCCTGTCACACCTAGCAAAACAGAAAAGAACAGTGGTTAACAAGATAAATATGTTGAGTCCTGATGCTCTATTATTCTTAATTACATCATATATATCTGATACTAATTAAGGTGCAAGAACTTCCAGATAGTTTGTCTATCCCAGGGCTAAATACTTAGCATTACGGTAATGAAGACTAATCATACATCATTTTCTTTTCCTAAGGCAAGACATCAGTGTGTTGATCCACTCCAGATCATCATTTACCATGGTTCATACAGTACTATAACAGTAATGAATTAATTACCATCCCATATATTGTATCATAAAAAGAAAAAAAAACCTCAAGATCATACAATCATCTAGGTTGGAAAAGACCTTTAAGATTATTGAGACCAACTGCAGACCTAACACTGCCAAGTCCACCACTAAATCCTGTCACTCTGTGCTACCTACACATCTTTTAAATACCTCCAGGGATAGTCACACAACCTTTTCCCTGGGCAGCCTGTTACACTGCTGAATAACCCTTTTGGTGACAAAATTTTTCCTAATATCCAATCTGCTCTCCCCTGGAACAATATGAAGCCATTTCCTCTCTTTCCTACCATTTATTACCTGGGATAAGAGACCAACACCCACCTCACTACAACTTCCTTTCATGTGGCTGTATAGAGAGTAATGGGGTCTCCTGTCAGCCTCCTCTTCCCATCCTAAACAAAACCCCAGCTCCCTCAGATACTCCTCGTAAAGCTTGTTCTCTACACCTTTCACCAGCTTCGCTGCCCTTCTCTGGACATTTAAATTTCAACATTTGGACTTTGAAAGCCAGGCTACAGGTCTCTTCTGAATAATCACAAGTAATAAAATAAAACAAACAAACAAAAAAGCAGTTTAACTGTCATTACTTCAAAAAAACATCTGCAAACAGCTTCAAAACATTTACAGTAAAATATGTACCATTAAATAAGAATAAAAAATACAGCCTCCCCTTAGTGAGAGAAGTAGCACCCTTACAACTGCAACGCTGGTCGCTGAAGGGATCTGTTTGTTACCAAAATGTCTTCAAAGTGACACAGATGAGGAAACATTGCCCCACAACACATACTTCTGTATTAAAAAAAAAATAATCTGATTGGGGTTGATTGGGATGTCTACTGCAGTTTTATTTTTTGTCAGTTTTCAGTGGGCAAGTAAAATAGAAATTTCACTGTAAACTACAATTTACACAGCAGATGTGGCACCAGACTCGTCAGTTTTTAAAACAGAGGCACACGTAGCTGTCCCACAGGAAGGGCTGTTTTGAGACTTTATATTAACCTCAGTTTTTGAAGGTGTTTGAGTCTATCTTGGAAATGCACTCAAAGCTTAATTTACAAGGTTTTGGTGCTAAAGAAACTACTTTTGCACATTTATTATTAAGTCTCCTCTTGGCACAATCTTGTCTAATTTCTTACTTAATTTCCTATCTGTCAGGAATTAAATTTTGTTCTGAATTTTTATTACCCCTTCTATTTGTTCATGTATATACAGACCGTGATCAGGCTGCTGTTCAGCGTCCACAACACTGGCCTGAAATTTTTACATCACTAAGATATTTTTTTGCAGTCTACAAACATTTCCTTCATCTTTCCTCAGACATGAATATATAAAGCTGACTAGCTTTCCTGTGTTAGTTTCTGGAATGTTATGCAATACTACCTGCACAGACATTCACATTTATGTATCCAGCAACAGTATTTGTCCAAATGATTATTCTGACTAAGCATTAACAGAGACCAGTGAGGCCAGAGTATCATCACAGGAGCAATACTGAATTGCCTAAGAGAATAGCCCTGAAAAGGACATTTACATGCAGATATTCACTCTGCTTTTAGTGTCAGCATAACTTAAAAAACTGTTATCCTATTTATCAAATTAGTGAATCTTACAAAATCTCAAAAGACTGCTCAAGATCCAGAGGATTTCAATCCTCAAAATCTGGCACTGAGATACTCCTCTACATGCTGGAATACACTGATTACAACACAAAACAGCAGTTCATCTGATGCTCCATCACTGGCCCCAGCAGAGGGCACAGCATTCAGGGAGGACTGAAAATAAAGAGGATGGGATGATCACTGGAGGCTGTGGAACACTGTGTTTGTGATTACTCATAACTAGAAAATGAGCAGAACTTGCTTGATTCTGGTTTTTGGGGTGCAGAAAGGAACAGACTGGGCTTGATTAATGTACAGCTCAGTGGAAGCACACCATCTGACTTTCACCCTTTATTTCGAAATGTTCTTCATTTGAAGTATTTAGGTCCTGAGTTTATTTAGGCTTCGGAAGAATCTTCTCTGGGGTCTCAAGGAGAATGCTAAAGCATTCTTTGCTGAGTGTCTTTTGGAAATAAAACTACAGAGTTGACCTGAAGATAGACAAGTATAAGAGAATGTTTCTAAGAGGCAGTGAACATGTTTGGTTTCATACTGACTGATGAAAATAATGTAACAGCTCAAGGAAGAAGGCAGAAATGAATTGGCCAAAAAAATAAAAGACGACGGCAACAAATCAATCACCAACTTTGCTAAAGGTCCTACTTAAGTATGCCATCATCATGTCAGCAAATATTCTGTAATGTAGATACAAGTGGATTGCAAATAAAGTTTAAAGAAAAAGTTTAAGTGGAACAATTGAATATACTAAATTTATTCTCTGTACAGTGGCTGGCACAGGATACAAACTTTGTCCTGCTGGCCTCTGGGAGGAATGACAATATACACTTGAAGGCCAAAAGAATAATTTTAGAGCTGGTCTTAATGAGTTTCTTAGGACACATGTAAGTGTCGTGACAGTAGAATCCAGTTAGAAACACAGTATATTGAATTTGAACCCTGAAAATTCTGCTACCTGTCAGATAATTTACTTTTCTGAGATCAAGTTAAAGTGGGTGCAAAGGGCTTCAGGTTAGACCTCTTCAACAGGATCTACTGAACAGCTTACCCTTCTGCAAGAAGAATCTGTATGACCTCAAGGTGTCCGTTTCTGGCACCATACATCAGGGCTGTCCAGCCATTATCTGCAGTGGCATTGATGAGTGATGGATAAATGCTGAGCAATGTTTTCAGTTTGACTGCATCTCCAACAGCAGCAGAATTGTGCAACTGGGAAATCGTGTGCCGATGAAGGTTCTTTTCAAAGTCTGTCATTGCATCAACTAAGTTAAAAAAAAAAAAAACAAACAAAAATGCCTGAAAACATATCCACTATGAGGAAAGGGGTTTAGGTGACAAAATTAAGTTTAAAGATACACAGATAACCAACAGTGTCACCAAATTACGGGCACAACAGGCAAACTTGTAATTAGCATGACATTATTATTCCCAAGCAAACCACAGTCCCACACATCTCCAAACACAACGAAGTGCTATCCTAATAATCAAGACTAGTTTTGGAGAGGCTTAAGGATTTTGCTATATAAATTAAGTTTCTCTGAATGTGAAAAACACGTTCTGGGCTCCTCACTGCGCAACCAACCAAGGCAGCACTCACTCCAAGAAACAAGTCTCGGGTACTTTGGGAACAGAGAAAAACAACGGCGGTGGGGCCGGCTCCTGCAGGCCGCGGGGCTCCCCCAGCCACACACAGACCACTGGAAGAATTGCGGGGGCCCCTAAGCCCGAACCGCAGGCAGTAGCCGGGGCTCGGGGTCGCTCACAACGCGACAAAGACCGGCGACGGCCTCGTAACAGCTCCCGGCCGCGCAGCGCAGGCCGCACAGCCCAGCCCTCCTCCGGAACCCCGCATGTGCCCGGGAGCCTCGGGCAGGGTCAGAACCGCGCACGGCCCCTGGCCGGTGGTACAGTTGCCAACACCAGTAGGAGCCCCGGTACCGTGAACTCACTATCCACGGCTGCCAGGCTCCGAAAGCTAGTCTGCCGCAGCGGCGCTAAGCGGCCTCTGCCCGCCCCGCCCCTCCCCGCCTCTGCGGCAGCGGCGGAAGACCCGCCCCAGATCGGGGTTGTGTGTGCAGTTGTTACGCCTGGGGCTGCAGTGCCGTTACCAGGGTGCTGCTGCCCAGAAGGGGGAGGTTGTTGGGGGGGTTAAAGAGCTACAGCCGTTCTGTGCTTCAGGCAGGAAGCTGGGTGGTTACAGAAAGCAATCGAACTGTTCTTTAGCGCTGTGCTAGTGAAACCACAAGCGACAGAATGTGTTGTGGGAAGAGTGGAGCAAATGAGATGGCGTGGCTGGGGAGAAGAGTTAACAGGGAAGTTGGAATGATTATGCAAGCCAGAAGATAGAGTCCTAGAATCAACTGGGTTGGAAAAGACCTTTTAAGGTCATCATGATGCTGAGAAAAACACCATAAAGAAACTCAGTAGTCAGTGTAGCTACGTAATTATTGATTAGGTATTTGTTTATTCAGCACTGGGCGCGTGGGGCGTTGCTCACTGCCCAGCTCGTCACAAACATGAGATTTGTGAGAAGAGCAGGGGTCCTTGGAACTCTGCCATTTCTCCTTTAGCATGTATACTGTCATCTGTTGGTGGTCAATGGTGGTCCTGGGGATGAAAGCTCAGAGTTTCCTAGGTTGAACTTATTACCTTTTCTCTTGGAGTATGCACAGTACTTAATGGCAGTTTCCCAAACCACTGAACTGGTATACATCCTTAGCACAACAGCAGTCCCTATTGTCATAGGCCTAGACGAGCAGTAACAAAGTTGGTTAATTGACTAACTGACCTTAAATTTTATGCTAACTTTTTCTTAAAGCTGCTTTCTCTTAGTGAATTTCTGTTCTCAGTTCCCTCCTTTTTCTGTAACTTTAGCAAATTCTTTTGCATTTGCATAGAAAGGATAACTGTTTCTTTCATTTTGTACCGTATGAGGGGTTATGCAGTTGTTAATGTTTGTTTTACTGCTACAGAGAGTCCTGCTAAATTTCTAGTTATAATTTTCTTAATGATGCAAAGAGTTAACCAATGTACGGGGGGGGTGGGGGGCTTGGTTTAAGCTGCTTGCTTAACAAACTTTTATCATGTGCATTATGCTGTGCAAGAACAGAATGGGAGGACAAGGCTACTGATAAGAGGAAGGAACAGTAACCTGTCTCCTGTTTTCTGGGCCCTGAAACCAGCTGAAACTAGCTTTGTGGTTTGTACAATGACCAAGTCACCAGGGAGCATGCATGACTATTAGAGGTAAAAAGTTTAAGCCGAGGAAGACACATTTACTTCATCTTGAGACCCTTGCCCATGACCACCAGGAGTTACTGCGCAGGCACAAAGGGCCTTTTAGCTCATTATAATACGAAGTGGGGATAGGACATGAATATGTGTAGGCGTGTTGTGTAACCTAATGAATATGTATAATTTTAGAGAATAAATGAGGGGAGAGATGAGGTTGCGGCTTGTGTGGTTTTGGAGGAGTGATCCCCCATGCGCCTCAGCGCTGAATAAAAGCATATCTACAACTTTAATGAGTTGTGGAGTCTACTCGCATATCAGTAACCTAAGGTTGTTCTTACTAATATAATTATTCCTATAATTACAGTCAGAGTTTGTATCAAGTTAGCAAGCCAACCTGTGAGAGAAAACCCAAATCCTTGTAGAATTTTGTTGAACCAAGTAATTTCCGTATTTTCTCTTAAAGCTCTACTGGCTCGGGCTATTCTCTTAATTTGATCAATTTGCTTATTTAAATCTTGAGCGGCATTTGGAATGTGTATACAATATGTTTTATTTTTAATCCTAGAAAGCCATGCATTCACATGTTCTTTTAAAAGGAGTAGGGCTAATGTGAGTTTAGTCTGCAATATCATCTTGGAAGTTGTCTGTAATTGCCTGTTTAAGTCCTGCAAAGCCTTTTTGGTGGCGTTTGCTAAGCTTTCTGCCTGTTGAGTGAGGTTATGTAAAACAAGTTTATTTTCTAATGTTGAGTATCCTGGAGCAAAAATAGAATCATAGAGTAGTTAGGGTTGGAAAGGACCTTAAGATCATCTAGTTCCAATCCCCCTGCCATGGGCAGGGACACCTCACACTAAACCATATCACCCAAGGCTTCATCCAACCTGGCCTTTAACACTGCCAGGGATGGAGCATTCACAACCTCCCTGGGCAACCCATTCCAGCACCTCACCATCCTAACAGTAAAGAATTTCTTCCTTATATCCAATCTAAACCTCTGCTGTTTAAGTTTCAACCCGTTACCCCTTGTCCTATCACTAAATAGCCTTTATAGTTCATAATACTCTTGTACCTGTGCTAGGGGATTGCCAGTTTTCCTGATTTACTCTCTTTACTGGTTGCCAGAGATGATTGCAAAGGGATTTTCTCCGTAATGGATTTAATGTTAATAATCCCAAGGTCAATTGTTTTGTTTAATCTGTTATTTGTAAATGACTGGTCTACCCAAAGAACATGACCTTTTGTCTTTCTAGTATCCTGGAGGCAGTTAATTAGGAGTCATGTATTGTTATGAGTTAAATGTGACCAAATGTCACTTAACTGCATAGTCTAATTCCTACAAATATATCGTAATCTCGATTCTTGAGCAACAGGCATTAATAGTTGTATCTCTGGTTCTGTAGAGCTGAAGTTGTATATTCTAGTGCAGTTCAATTGTGGCTTATTAACTGTGTTCTTCTTTCTCATTTCCTCAGTATTACCATAACTCATCTCCACTCATAATGGATCTTCAGGACTACCTTAAATTCCTGTAAATTCTATACACCACCCAGTTGAGGACATAACTTCCCAGGATCCTTTCTGGACATCTTTCCAAATCTTTGGTATCTGACAGCCCATGGAATGTTTGTTTGATCTCCAGAGGGCTGGTATGTTACTTCTTTGGCCCAAGAAGTAGGCGATTTAGTTACATTACTCTTGGTAACTGAGCCGTTGACTTTTTTATAATTCAGAGAGTAATTTCGTTCTGTATCTACCCATAGTAACCTGCTTTCATTATGTCCTTGCCACACATTTTCCCCAATTTTAGTCACATTGGTGGGTAAAATTCCCCATGGAATTGGATTTCCTGCCTTGACTGGCACTGGTAGACAGGTGGTAATGGAGTATACATTCTGTATTTTTCCAAACCCTTGAACTAGTTGCAAAATTGATTTTTCATTATAATCAGTGCTATAGTCTATATACATTAACAATAGCAACCATGAATTCGTTGTCCTGTATCTCTCTGGAATTTCAATTGTAAAGGTCCTGTAGCTTGCACTTTCCAGTCTGCGAGAGCCTTCTTTGTTCTGGAATAATGGATCCTGGAAGGTTGTTCTTGGATCTTGACAGCTGTGAACGTTGTGAGCAGCACTTGGTATGATCCATCCCACTTCTCCTGAAGAGGATCACCTGAAAAATTCTTAGTATACCCAGTCATCCAGGTTTAAAGAGTAAACTTTACGGTCTAAGCTTTTAACTTTAGTGTCTGACACTTGTTTATGGGCTTTCTCTAATTGTTTACCCAAAGAGATCGTATATTCTTGGAGACAGGGATTTTCTAATTGCTCTAGATTGTCATTATTTATTCCAACTGCTCCTATGGCCTTCCAAGCAGGATTTCAGAAGGACTTAACTTTTCCTTAGCTCTGTTTTACATATATTCTCTATAGAGAGATAGGAGGTGCCTGATACCAGTATAAATGAGTTTCCTGACAAATTTTAGCAATTTGTTGTTTAATCATATGATTCATCTTTTCTACTTGTCCACTAGCTTGTGGTCTATATGGAGTATAAGTTGCCAGTTAATTCATAATATTTTGCTAACCTACTTGTGCACAAAATGTGTTCCCCTATCAGGTGAAATAACTATTGGTACTCCAAATTTGAGTGTTATTTTGTTTAATATCACTTTAGTCACTTCTCTTGCCTTATTAGGTCTCCATGGAAAAGCTTCTGGCCATCCAGAAAAGGTGTCTATTACTACTAGTAAATGTTGGTAACCCCCTTTTCTTAGTAATTCAGAAAAATCAATTTGGCAGTGTTCTCCCAGAATGTTTCCTCTCCCTATAGTCCCCTCTTCTATTTATTTCCTGTATTAGGATTGTTTCTTAAACAGATCTCACATTGCTGAGTGGCTTCTCTGATAATACTATATAAATTTTTCCCTGCCACTATAGTCTTCAGATATTCATATAAAGAGTCTGTTCCCCAATGAGTCTTATTATGTTCGTCTTTGACAAATTTCCATATTTGATTACCCAGTATTATAACTTGCCCGTCCTTTAGACAAGCCCATCCCTGAGATGGAATTTGCCCCCATTTTTTCCTGAATCCATTTCTGATCTGAATCTAAATATTGGACTTCTGTTTGACTTACAATTTTTTCTTCAGGAGCTAATGCCATCACCAGGGGCTCTTCTGTTTGTTCTGTTGCCTGCCTGGCTGTATGATCAGCCAATCTGTTACCTCTTTCGGGATCAGTATCACCCTTAAGATGTCCTTGATATTGTACAATAGCCACTTGTGCAGGTAATTAATAAATAGAGGATCTCTTCTGCATATTTAATTTGTTTTCCTTGTGACGTTAATAAACTTCGTTCTTCCCAAATTGCCCCATGGACATAAACAATTCCAAAAGCATACTTAGAATCTGTCCATATGTTAATATTCTCCCCTTTTGCCAATTCCAATGCCCTTATTAAGGCAATGAGTTCTGCCTTTTGAGCAGATGTTCCTATTAGTAGAGGATTTGATTCAGTTACCTCTGTAGTGGTGGTAATTGCATATCCTGATTTACGAATTCCTTGGCAGACAAAACTGCATCCATCAGTATACTAGGAATCTTGTGCTTCTTCCAGAAGCTCCTCCTTTAAGTCAGGTCTGCTTAAGTATACAGTTTCTGCTATCTCAATACAGTCATGTTCCAGTGGTTCTGTAGCTTTTCCTTCAAGAGGGGAAGCTGGATTTTAAAAGTTCATACAATGGTTCAACTATGATGCCATAATGGAAAATCCATAATCTGCACCAATCAACATTCCAACAAAAGTTCTGAGTTCTTTCACCGTTTGGCGAAGAGAGGTTTGGCAGATGGCTTTCTTGCATTTAGTCCCCAGTGCTCGTTGTCCTTTGGAGACTTCATATCCCAGGTGGATCACCTGCTTCTGTACTAGTTGTGCTTTCTGTTGAGAGACTCGATATCAGTTTAGTCCAAGAAAATGCAATAAACTTATTGTTCATTGAATACACTTAGTGACAGTTCCAGTTCCAATTCACAAGTCATCCACATACTGCAACAGAACTCCATTTCCTTCAGGAGGCTTCCACATTTCCAGTTCCCTAGCTGGTTGATTTCCAAAAATTGTTGGGCTGGTTTTAAACCCTTGAGGCAATATTGTCCAGCTCAATTAAGTTTTTCTCCCAGTTGTAGCATTTTCCCATTTAAAAGCAAACAGTTTCTGACTAACTTGAGCCAGTGGGAGGCAGGAGAACTCATCTTTTAGATCCAGTACCGTCTGGTCATCTTGTAAGTTTCATGAGCAGTGTATAAGGATCAGCTACCACTGGATGTAAGTCTTTAATTATTTTATTAATTGCCCTCAAATCCTTTACTAGACAGTAAATACCATCCAGCTTTTTCACTGGTAATACAGGGGTATTATGATCAGATTTGCATTTGACTACTAACCCGTTTTTTCTGAATTTATTGATCAAATCCTCTATTCCTTTTCAATCTTCTACTTTGAAGGAGTATTGTCTTTTATTTAGTAGACTCACTTCCTCTTTAAGCTTAATTATTATTTGAATTTGATTTCCCAGGAACTTCTGAAGCCCATACCCCTGGATATATCTGATTAAAAATCTCTTCCAGATCTATCTCAGATTTCTAGGATATTCCTGAGTCTATCACAGCTACACTTAAAATTTCAATTAGCTGTTCTCTTAGTTCTTTATTTCCTTGTTTAAATTCAGTGGTTGCCTCTAATTGTTCCAATAAATCTTGTCCCAACAGGGATTTGGGAGAATTTGGCAGGTTTAAAAATCTGTGTATTCCAATCTCTTTTCCCAATTTATACCCAAGGGGTTTAGAGAAAAATGCCTTTTTTCTGCTTGCCAGTAGCTCCTTTTGTATTTACAAAGTCATTACTTATGGGCACCAACTTTTGGTTTAGAACAGAGAAGGACACTCCTGTATCAATTGAAAAATCAACTTCCTTCTCATGTTCCCCTAGCTTTGTTTTAACCAGTGGGTCTGTTAGGGTGTATGCCCCAGGTCCTTATCAATCTGTACCATCTATTACGGATGAGGAGCTTTTCTGTAATTCAAGGCATTCATATTAACAATGTCCATCCTTCTTACAATAAGTATACATGATCCTCAGTTCATTCTGTATTCCCCCCCCTGCCTTTCATAGGTCTACCTCTGTCATGTCCTGAAAATGGTCTCCCATTTGTACTTTGCTCTAGCGCAGCCACTGCTGCAGTCACTACGACTCTCCCCTCCTCTCCCTTCCCTTCCCGTCCCTTCTCCTCCCCTCCCCTCCTATCTCCTCCCCTCCTCTCCCCTCTCCTCCTCTCCCCTCTCCTTTCCTATCGTCCCCTCCTCACCCTCCCCTCCCTTCTTTTTCCATCTCTATTCCTATATACCCTCCAAGCCTCTTCTAACAATTTTGACAAGTCCCTTATTTCTGGCTCTTTCAACGTCTGTAGTTTCTTTCTAATATCTGGATCTGATTGCCCTAGAAATAATGCAACCAACTGCTGTGTTCCAGTATCGGAAGACAGGTCCAAAGTTGTGTATTTCCTTATTGCACTCTGGAGATTGTCTAAAACAATCAGTTGGGGTTTCACTTTGCCCTTGTTTTACTGCACAAAGTGCTGACCAATTTACTGCTTTGGGGAATATAATTTTCTAGTCCTCATTTAATCCAATCCCGATAACGACTCAACATCTGATTACCTCCTGCGGTACTAGAGTCCCAGTTAGGATTAGTCAATGGTACATGCTGATCCACAAGGCTCCTTCAGTTATCTGAGCTTGGACATCAGTTCTAGCAGTCTTCAATATCAGCTGTTTTACAGTTTCAGTCATTTCTCTGAGGATTAAATCAACATCAGACCAGTCAGGATCTTGATTTATAACAATTAATTCAAGCCTATTAACCACTTTATTGGGATCTTCCCGATACCCTTTAGCCACTTCTTTCCAGTTATCTAAGTCTCCAGTACTGAAAGGAACTTTAACTGGATACCCTTCCCTCAGGTCCCATAACTTGCCTAAGAGGTACTACAATTTGAAGTCCTTTGAGAGCTTTACTCCTAGTTCGTGCCATTGTAGGAGTATCTCCCCCAGTATCTTCACTTTCACTGCTACTGTCTGTAGGAGAGTTCCCTGCTTCTACCTGTGGATTTTTCAAAATGGGGGCCCTTAACTCCTCTGGTTCTGGCATAGAATCCTGTTTGTTGTTTTTGGTCTTCGTAGCTTTAAGACAACACTGTCCAACACTACAGGCAGAACAGCATCTTTTTAACTTCCCTTCTACTTTCTTTTGATCTTTTTCCACTGATAGTACCAGAGGGTCCTGCAGGGCAACATTAATCCCACATTCTTTCTGCCACTCAGAATGGTTCCACAAGGTGAAAAACACATCTGCATACATAATTTCATCCCATTTTCCTTCTCATCTCAAGAATAGCATGAATTGTAACAAAGTATTGTAATTTAAAGTTCTGTTAACCAGCCACTTTTCTTTGTCCTCTAATTTATAGAGGGGCCACCACTGGTTGCAATACTTAATCAAGGTTTTTTTGTTCACGTGATCACCGGGCAGCTACCCTACCTTTTTCTAATGAGTTAGAATACAACCAAAAGGACTTTTCTTCAGAACTTCACTACTCTGTGATCCTCCCATCTTAAATTTTCACCTTTTTATCTTTGAAGAATTCTTTTTCCTGCCTTTGAGAAAGTCTACGCTGCGCCAAGGCACAATATATAAGCAGGGGTTAATCACCCCTAACAAACTGGAATGTGCCCCACACCTTTCACAAATCAGATCATTGGTTTGGTATAAGGATAATGGCTCTGATGCAAATATATCCTCCAACTATTACAAATAGCGTCTGTACACATACCTATATATGTATGTGTTCTGGTTTTAATCTTTGTTAGACCTGTAGGTAGAAGGGTTCTCTTTTCTAAGCACACATTTCAAATTATGTGGAAACAGAAATAGTTTGAAATTTTGATGCCTTTGAGCTACAAATCCTACTGTTAAATAACTTTAGAGTCAGTTTGTGTCCTGCTCTGTTCTCTCTGTGCTAATTTTTGTTACTGTATGGTATATTTCCTGCTGAATAGTATTCAATTTAAAAACATACATTAATGTGTCATTTAAAATTTGTTTTGGGTGTAATTTCAAAATATATTCACCCAAAAGTCCACACCAGACAGGTCCTCACCAGATCTTCATGAAGTGTGTTTGCGTGAACTGCTTGCATGTCAGGCTGTAGCTGGTAACTCTCCAAAGTGCAGGCTCTGCAAAACACTTATTTTTTCAGGAGAGTGGTTGAGATTTCAAAATGTGTGTCCCTCTCCCCACCATGTGTCTATATCACTTTTGTGAACCACAGAAATTACAGTATTTAGAGTAACAGGGATTGTGCTGTGCTGTTCCTGTGCTGCTTGTATTAACCTACTGCTCAAGGGCAGTGTCATTTCTGAATCATGAGGAGTATTGCAGAAAGCTGGGAATGTATATTAAAAATAAATAATGAAAGGAAGCAGGTTTTAGTTGGGAGGACACATTCTTCATGTCCTGAGATTATGTCAGCAGTCCCAACTTGTGCACTTTTAAGTGCTTCAAGTTGAATTTGTTCTGTGTCCCACTGCATCATTGCAAAAATAATGCAGTACCCTTTGTTTTAGATACCAATAACTGTAATAAAAAAAGTCAATGGGTATTTTATGTGATCATAACATATCAACCTGTGAGTTTGAGAATGTTTTAGTTCTGCTAACAGGTTTAGTTATTGTGCTGTATTAAACATTACAAATTCTTGTGAATATATAGTATTTACTTGATTGCTGAGCTATATTTTTTAAGAGCTATTTAATAGTTCTTTAGAATTAAAACATGTGATGGCAACTTGCTTTAAAAGCTTTTTTTTAAATTTCCTTTGATGTTTTCAATATCTAAAGCTTACTGAGAAGGTCAAAGTGGTGACAGATTTGAGTGTACCATGATTCTTAAATTTTGTAATAAATGAATAAATAAATACTGTCCAGTATAGGGTTTGACTTAGCTGAGTCTCCTAGCTCTATAGTACTGGGGAGCACTGTTCTAAGAGCGTATTTGTATGGCTTCTGGAGTCTGAGGGAGGTTGTCAGTGTAAAAATGGATATAGATGCTTGCCACTAATTTACTGTGATTATGAAAAACACTCTGGTAGCTCAGTATTGATAGTGACTAATGACAGTCTTTTCAAAATGCTTGCTGATTACTGCAGTCAGCAAACAGGGAGTAATATCTGAATGCCTTGATGCCCTATTCATTTTGTTCTGCAGCCTGTATTAAAAACTGCATGTGCTGTAAAGAATGTACCAAAGTACCACTGGGAGCACTGCAGCGTGTGGACAAAATAGAGTTGAATGTCCTGCAAGAGGTGAGACAACAGTGCTCCTCTTAGCCTAAAAGATAGGAAAATCATGGTACAAATGTGAGAGAAGCAGTCTGAAGTGTTGATCCCCAGATGTTTCATAATGTTGCCTGCAAAATCATAGCAATATATGGTTATTGTTCAAACAAGCTTTTAGTATAACTGTGGAGAAGTTGCAGATGAGATCACTTCGAGCCAGAAGCTACTGTAAGTTGTACCAGAGGATGTAACTGTCCAGGGATTCCAAATGCCTGAAGGGTCAGGAAAAAAAAAATCTTAAAAAGAAGAAACTTGAAGAGAATATTCTAACTTCCTCTGCTTGAAGTGGGTGTAGTATATATAAGGAAAAATAACATCTGAGTGTATGACTGCTGACCTTCCCTCTTAGAAGCAGTACATCCAGGATCTTACTGTTTGAAACTCTCAAAGCCTGTGTGTCTCTCCCAAGTAGTAGTTAGAAGATGACTGCAAAAATAAATGTCACTACTGAGTACTGAATTTGGAATATGATTTTTCATTTTATTAATTCATACTGTCCCACTTCATGTACAAGCAGTATTTTTCTCAGTTGGGTCAGTGTAATCACGCCGTGCTGTAGGATGCAGATCATAGTCATATATAGGATGGCTTGGGTTGGAATGGACCTTGAAGCCCATCCAGTTCCAACCCCCTGCCATGGGCAGGGACACCTTCCACTAGAGCAGGTTGCTCCAAGCCCCGTCCAACCTGGCCTTGAACACTGCCAGGGATGGGGCAGCCACAGCTTCTCTGAGTGTCACGGTTTAAGCCCAGCTGGTAACTCAGAACCACACAGCTGTTCACTCACCCCCTTCATCCTCCCTGCTCCCCTTTGTGGAGGAGGGGGAGGAGAATCGAAAGAATGTAACTCCCATGGGTTGAGATAAGAACAGTCCAGTAACTAAGGTATAACACAAACCACTGCTGCTATCACCACCAATAGTAATGATAAGGGAAATAACAAGAGGACAACATATAAAACTAAAAGGAGAAGGGAAAACAATAAAAACAAGTGATGCACAATACAATTGCTCACCGCCCTCCGATTGATACCCAGCCCAACCTGAGCAGTGATTTGGGCCTTCTGGGTGACTTCTTCCAGTTTATATAATGGGCATGATGTGCTGTGGTGTGGAATACCCCTTTGGCTAGTCTGGATCAGGTGTCCTGTCTGTGCTTCCTCATGGCTCCTGTTTGTATATGGAGAGTCTCATCTGCTCTCTTTTTCTGTTCTGTAGTGGCCTGTAGGAGCTCACCATTGTGATGTCTCCTGTCCCTGCCCTCCCTTCAATCCAGACACATAAGCTCTCAGTCGGCTCCTCATCCAGCCCCCAGCAGAGCTCTTCATACTTTTCACTGACATAGAGGATGACACCCCCCTCATTGTCTCCCCACCCTGTCTTTCCTGAAGAGCCTGTATCCTTCCATTCCAACACCCAGTCACGGGGGCCATCCTGCCGTGTCTGAAGGATTCCAGTAAAATCCCTGCAGGTGTGGGTATTTCTCTAACTCCTCTTGTTCCCCATGCCATATGTGTTTGCATAGAGGCATTTAAATTGGGCTTCTGATGAAGCCAGATTATTGGTTGGAGTGATAGGAATTCATTTGGGGTGTTCTTTCAGATGCCTTCCTGCTAGCCTTGATCCCTCTCCAGGCTCTGAACATATGTTGCTGGCACTATCATCAAACTGGTAGGAGTGGGATGGGTTGAGGTTCTCCTGTCCTGGCAACTTTAAAGCTCTCTCCACTAGCTTGGCAAGCCTGTGACTGAAGATGCTTTTCCCCTTCTCTAACAGGTAGACTCCAGCAGCCCCCCGCAGATGAAGTTTTTCAGTTTCTTTCAGCTGTACTACAACCTATGCTGTGCCCGACAAGAAAAAAAGGAATGCTGCAGTACCAATCAGCTCAGAATGTGTTTCTGAAAAGTACATGGTTTGTGATATGAAGGTTAGTGAAGCAGATTTTCCGCAAACAATTTATGTTGGAGGCTGGGGGGCTGGGGGTGGGAGGAGAAGGGGACGGGGCAATGAGTACAGAAACAATAAAAACTCATGAGTTAAATGTGCAGGTATATTATGTGTGGTGTGGAGGATTGGAAGGCAGGTGTATGATCATGAGCACTGTCAGCTGGGGAGGTATTAGCTTCTCAACAAGTGGCTTTTTGGAAGGGATCATTGCTCTGAAAGGTCCCAGCTGCCTCATATGTAAAATTGAACACCTGACCATTGCTCCATTTTTCTCTCCTTTGCTTTGCTTAACTTGCTTAATGTTGATTCGTTGCAGAAAGATTAAGGCATTAAAAAACTCTTTGAAGATCTAACCCAAAGAGGCAACTACAAGTATAGTAATCTGTTGGACTCCTCGGAACCCTTTGGTAAAGCTACATATAAAAGAAGTAGTATTTCATGAGGGGTAGGGTATCGGTATGATTATCATGTGTGTTTTGTGGCTGACAGTTGGAGATTTTTTAGTTTTCTCCAAATTAGTCTTGGGTTTTCGGTTTTGTTGGCATGCTAATTTGGTTCCATTTTTAAGAATTTGTATTTAACTGGTCACTTGTGAATGTGGCAGCATGGCTCCCTAAGTACTAGACAGGGTACTTTAGTTTCTCAAGTAGTGGTTAAATTGGTGTTTGAGCTGTTTAATAAAGGTTGATTAATAAGAGTGGATTTGATAATCTGTCAGTGTCTGGCTTACAAATGCTCCCTCAGGATGAGTGAAATCTGCATAGTTGCAGCAATTTTGAGTTGGAAGAAGTGTTGTTCTTCAAATTCTGTAGATTGATAGCTGAGGTCCAGAGTTTGTGTTAAAAACACCAGTAGTGTGTTTTGTATTCAAAGGATGACTCCCCTTAAGTTTAAGGGAAGTTTAAAACTAAGAAACTACTTTTACACTTTTTGGGAAATGACTTTTTAGATGTTTGTGCAAACTGGTGGAGCCAATACAGGGATGAAGATTGAGCTCACTGTAGCAGCTTTCGTGCCTTCTCTGATGTAATTCTTTTTTTTGATTGTATTCACCATCTATTTTCAAAATAAATGAGGCAGGAAACATGCAGGTAATTTTCTTATTTCAAAACAAAACCTCATTTTGTTCCTAGAACACAGAGAATGTGCATGCTCTGTAACAAAGATACTACCATGAAAAAACAGTGTGTGGTCATGTCATGGGAGTCCTGTTACCATCTATATGAAGAATTAAAGGGCCATTAAGTATGAAAATATTAATTTTCATTTTTTACTTTGCAGTATTCAAAACTTATTATAGGGGTTGTGGTGCTTCTTGTCTGGATTTTTGTATCTGTATGTGAAACTCACGAGGTTCAACTTTTTCTTTGGAGGAGTAGGAAAGAAGTACTGTTTGTATTTTCATCAGTAGAGCTGGTCCCACGTCCACCACAAAGATTTTTCCTGACTCAGATAATAAACAATGAATGAGTAGGTGATCCCTGAATGGACTGGTATCAGAAAGGAAAGAAACAGGACTCTGTCACTGTAACCAAGGAAACAGTTTAATTTAGGTTTGTGAGAGCTATCTGATACTGCTGTGGACTGATGTAGGGAGTGCAGCTGCCTCCTCCAGCCCTGGCCCTCTCCTGCAGGCCTGCTGGAGCCCAGTCAAGTACCAGGGCACACAGGGTCTCTACCCAGGCTCAGGAATGAGGGTGACATTTTCCCACTTGCAGAAGTGAAGCTGAGCCAGTGTCCCTGTGACACACACTCAGAGGACACTGACACAGCTGGTCACAGAGGGTACTCTGCTGCCGCAGCACCCCAGAGGACTCGCACAGTCCCAGGGCAGACAGCTCAGCTCCTTCTCTGGGCATGGCACAGGCAGAAGGTCACCAGTGCAGCACATACGGAGCAGACACTCTCCAGGGTCACAAGCACATGGATGCTCACAGATCTCCTGAGTACCAGCACAGACCCTTTGCTGCCTGGCAACCTGCCCCAAGCCAGGGTCTGCAGCTCGCTGGTTGGTCCGGATTGAATTTCATTGGTGATTTCATATGTTCAGCCTGTGCGCACCAGGGATACTCAGGGGGGAAAACAGACCCTTGCCCCTCTTGCAGCTGTCAGCACTGAACCTCTCTCTCACCTCACACTGGTGCCTCCCAGTAGCTCATTTGGAGACATACTCTGTTCCTCCCCTGTGGCTGGAGGTTGAAGATCCCTACCTGCTCCAGTAGGTCACACTGGGATTCCTCCCACTCTCTCCAGACTCTGACATCCCAGAACAAGAGTGCCCACACCCCTGGTCTGACTCCAGGGATGCTATCAAATTCCACCTGCACACACACAGGTCCCCCCACTTGCAGCATGCAGACACATGGGATGAAGAGCAAGATTACACAGGGAGTTAAGAAAAGTTTTAATGAGAAGTTGTAAGAAGATAGGACAGGCTGCAGGGCTCAGCCAGCCAAGTGTGCTGACCAGCCCAGTTCTATATGTGGTTGGGACTCCCTTGTACCCCTTTATCTCTGTGCCTTCCTTGTTCCTCCCCTGCTCAACCTTCTCCTGCACTTCCATCCATGGTCTGTACGGTTCTCACAATCTGAGGCTCTGGGTTTGCAGACTCAACAGTTGCAAAATCTGGGCAGATCTTCCTCAATGTGACAGATGGAGGTTCTTAGTTGTCCATCAATTCCTGTGACTAACATGGTTTGTTTCTTGTCATTGTCCCCATGTTTGCTTTGCCAGGTGTGTGTCTTGGTATATGCTGGTTTCTGGCTTCCTCCTTTTCCCTTTGTTTCCCAACTGACCAGGTCCACAGTCAAGATAACCTTGCTGGAATGAACATTCCCACACTTTTGCATACCCTCACTGTGTGACTGTCCACGTTTGGTTCTCAGAAGTGCCTCCCTTGTCATTTGTTGGTCAGATTTGTGTCTCTGTATGTTTCTGTTTAAGGCTTCCTCCTTTTCTCAGTTGCTGCACTGAAAAAGAATCAGAACTAGATACTCTTAAAAAAACTCTTCTTCCACATACCCTTACTGTAGCCGTTGTAGAACTTAATTTGGTATCTGCCAGCCTGTGATAGTCAAGAGACCATTGTGTGTGTGTCTCAAAGTAACTCAAAAGGTAGAAGGAGCCAAGGCAATCTGAGCGCCTGTTTGTTATGAGCAGCATGTTGTCAATTCGGTGGGGATGGTTTCCTGAGTTGTTTGCCCTGAGGCCACAGAGGTCAACTGCCCAGGCAAAGAACTGCCCAGAGACAGTGCTACAAACATCAGGGCACAAAGTTAACAGGGGGTGGGGCTAACAGATAACCCTGCCACCATCAGAACATGCCAGAATAGCTCATAATGCATGTAAATTATGCAAATGATTCTCCAGCCTTGAGAGGATTCCAAAAGAACATTACCCTGTATAAAAACAGCCATCCTTTACCTGTTTGATGCATGACTTTCCACCCTGGAGAAGTGGACCAGTGGACCACTCCAGTGGGATCTTGACTGAAAGGGCTTCACCAAGGGTTAAATACATCAAAGAACTACAACACAGTGACAAAGATGATGTCGCTGGATTCATGAGGTGATGAGCCAATTTCTCTTTGGGTGGGGTTCCTTCCTTCCTTCCTTCCTCCCTCCCTCCCTCCATAATTCCCTCCCTCCCTCCCTCCTTCCCTTCCTTCCTTCCTTCCTTCCTTCCTTCCTCTCGTGGTTTAAAGCAAGCCACCAACTCCCTGAGAGTTAGGAAGGAAAATCCAAAGAATGTAGCCCGCACGGATTGATATAAGAACGGTTTAACAGCTAAGGTATAACACAATAATAATGATACAGCCAATAACAAGCGAAAAAAAAAATACAACACTCCAACAGCCACCGACCCATAACTCAAACCACACTGCGCGGCCGAGCAACACGTGCTTCCTCCTCCATTTTCCTCTAGAGCTCCGCCCCTCCTGCTTTCTCTCTCCAACTATGCATCCTGGGCATCACGTGCTATGGTACGGAATACCTCATTGGCTAGCCTGGGTCAGGTGTCCTGTCCCTCCTTCCTCCACGACTCCCCTCCTCCACCTGGCTGAAAAAAAACCTTGAACAAAAAACACCCTCAAAACATGCTCAAATCATGACACTTCCTTCCTTCCTTCCTTCCTTCCTTCCTTCCTTCCTTCCTTCCTTTTTTCCTTCCTTCCTTCCTTTTTTCCTTCCTTCCTTCCTTCCATCCTTCCTTCCCTCATTCCCTCATTCCTTCCTTCCTTCCTTCCTTCCTTCTTTCCTTCCTTCCTTC